>NC_037671.1:107657023-107750687 GCF_003255815.1 Theropithecus gelada | reverse complement strand
CCTCCCCTCCCCTCCCCTCCCCTCCCCTCCCCTCCCCTTCCCTTCCCCTTCCCTTTCCCGTCCCTTCCTTCCCCTTCTCTTCCTTTCCCTTCCCTTCCTTTCCCTTCCTTCTCCTCCCCTCCCCTTCTCTGACAGAGTCTTGCTCTGTTGCTTAGGCTAGAGTGCAGTGGTTCAATCATGGCTCACTGCCAAGCCTTAATTTCCTGGGCTCAGGTGATTCTTCCACCTCAGCTGAGTAGCTGGGACTACAGGCACACACCACCATGCCCGGCTATTTGTTTGTATTTTTTGTAGAGATGTTCACCATGTTCCCCAAACTGGTCTTGAACTCCTGGGCTCAAAAAATCCACCTGCCTTGGCCTCTCAAAGTGCTGGGATTACAGGCATGAGCCACCACTCCCAGTCAGCTGTAAAAATGTTTAGCCTTTTCTCCCTAATACAGACTAAAGCAATGGATAGTGAACCCATCTGTATGTCAAACAGGTGGGGGACTAAAAATAGGTCCTCACATACCTTTCTGCCATCAATGTCACTAAATCCCTGGCACTCATTCCATTCCTGGAATTAAAGTGAGTACAAGAAGAAATACATTATTTACCTTTTATTTTAAGGCACCAAAGCCAAGTCCCTGCCCCCACAGAGTGTGCAAACAAATAGAAACGACAAAGTGTCAAGTACACTGAATACCAATCAATCGACTTATCTGACCAATACTACTCCTAAAGACCAAGAGTATTCAAAAACATTTCTAGAAAGAAGTGAACGTTTGATTTTTTTTAAAGCCGTTAAGCAGTTTTGGGACTGTAACAAAGTTTCTAAAAGTAGGAAACAGAAGAAACTAGAGGACTTTAGAATCTTGGAAAGGCCTTAGAAACCACCTCATTTTTAAGATTAAGAAAATTAAAGGCTAGAAAGTAGCTGAAGGAAGATCAGATGGGTAAAGTCACACTTTCACCCAACCTGTCTGTACCCAACAGTGAACTCTCATGACCTTTGGCCATAGTTATTGAAGGGTAGGTACAATTTAGGGCCATGAAACAGTCAAGTTACTGGTCTCTATGGTAATAGTCTTCGGAGCACCTGATGGAAGCATTTCCATACAAATCAGACTTTATTTTATGTATTTATTTATTTTTTGAGGCAGGGTCTTAAGTGCAGTGGTGTGATCATAGCTCACTCCAGCCTTGAATTGCTGGCCTCAAGCAATCCTCTTGCTTCAGACTTACAAAGTGCTGGAATTATAGATGTGAGCCACCCCACCCAGCCCAAATCATACTTTAAAGTTTAATGAATAATAACGATCAAAAACAGACATTTAAAATGATAGGTTTAAAGGACACATTATTTGGTGAACATGATATTGCAGTTAAACCTTATTTTGGACATTCTCATGCCGCCAGCTTATTGAAGTGCATGTCTCAGTCTGCACCTACCAGCTCATTCTGGGCCAGTCTCTGCTAAAGGAGTGCTGCTGATTTGTGGACCGTTCCAAAGCTGGGCAGGGACCCTGTATCCCCTGCGGAATTTAGCATTCTACGTTTATGCATACTAGAGGCTGCTTTGATATTTGTGACATTGAATCAGCCATGTGATGTTGCACCTGCAGTGGGGAATAGAGAGGCTAGCAGGTTGGGAGGTAAACTTGGCCCAGGGTCCTGAAGTACTACTTTGAGGTAGAGCCAGTTCCAGAGAGGGACCAGGTGAGATTGGTAGTTATAGGTAGAGAGGGTATTCTGCAGGTGGGGAATGATCACATTTCCCGAACCTTGCTTTTGAGATAGGTCTTGATTGACAAATATTCTCCCTGGCTCTGAGAAATGTTGCCTCACTTTGTCTTCAGAATTGCCCCCCTGTGAGTCTCTGATAACAGCTCTTCTCATGCAGGTATAAGCCCTCCTGAGTGGGCAGGCATTCCCTGTGCTTGCTTGCATGTAAGACAGTCCTGAGAGGGGCCATGGAGCTCAGGATACATTATTTGTATTGGCCAGGTGAGCTTAGTTGATGTGGATATGCTCATGCAAAGTGAGTTGACCTTAATGTGCAGGCAGTAGGACATGTTCAGAGATCTGTAATTTCATTTGGTGGCATGTACAGTAACCTTGATAATTGGGTGACTAGAGAAAAATTGATTTTTTGGGGGGAAAGAAGTGTATCAGAATTGTTTTATAACAAATTAGCCATTAAAATAAACCTGAAATAGTAGTATAGACATGCAAATTATAGACTCACTCCTAAGTGTTGAGTATAATCATATTTATTGAATTAAGTCCTCACTAATTAGCTTTATTTTCTTATGTTTGTTCCTGAGTGTGCCTAAGTGGTGTCTTCCTTCCTGCCCCTGACGCTGCTTGGGCCCTCCTCTGTGTGCACACAGGGTGAGCCTGTGCGGGGTGCACCTCCCATCAGCTGGTGTTATCCCGCTGGAGGAAAGGGCTGGTTCCACAGAGTTGACCGTACTGCTCCCAAACCAGGCCCTGCACCTGCTTTGAGTCCTGGGTCTTGTGAGAACGTGTTCTGATGTCCTTCCCTAGCCTGCCCTCCTGGAGTTCCCTTCTCAGGATGCACCTCCTCTCTCTCTAAGAGGAGAAAAGGCGACTCTGCTTAGCCCTACGTCCTCGACGAAGCGCCCTGACCATTTGGACCCAGTGATTCCAGAGAGTCCTTCATAGGCCCTCATTCCTTACTGTTTGTACCACTTGCTGGGCGTGTAACTTACTGCCTTCCGTTATTTTTAGGAATGTGTGCACATCTTGCATTTCTAGTTTAACAACGGTTGCTTGAGTTAGAGCCTTTGTGGGATTGCTGAGCTGCTTTAGAGGGCACAAATGAAGCAAGACTGAGGAGTTAGAGAATTTTAAGACCCTCTCTAGGTTTTTTTTTTTTTTTTTTTTTTCCTCAAGCCTTTGCAGAGCCATGGATTTTCCTATTATGCTACTGAACACTAGATCTTATTCCTTCTGTCTAACTGTATTTTTATGCCCATTAGCCATGTTCTCTTTATTCCCTCCTCCCCACAGCCCTTCCCAGTTTTCTGATAACTGTCATTCTACTCTGTGTCTCCATGAGGTCAATTTTTTCCTTTAGCTCCTACATATGACTGAAAACCGCACGTTATTTGTCTTTCTGTGCCTGGCTTATTTCACTTAACAATGTCCTCCAGTTCTATCCATGTTGTTGTAAATGACAGGAGTTCACTTTTTTTTAATGGCTGAATAATATTCCCATGTGTATGTATACCACACTTTCTTTATCCATTTAACTGTTGATGGACACAGGTTGATTCCATATTTTGGTTATTTGAATGGTGCTACAGTAAACATGGGAGTACAGATAACTCTTTGACAAACTGATTTCCTTTGTTTTGGATATTTACCTAGCAGTAGGGTTGCTGGATCGTATGGTAGTTCTATTTTCAGTTTTATGAAGATTCTCCATACTAACTTACATTCCCACCAACAATGTATAGGGTTCCCTTTTCTCCGCATTCTTGCCAGCATTATTGCCTTTCTTGGTAAAAGCCATTTTAACTGGGGTGAGATGGTATCCCATTGTAGTTTTGATTTGCATGTGTCTGATGAGTGATGTTGAGCATTTTTTTTCATATACTTGATGGCCATTTGTATGTTTTCTTCCAAGAAATGTCTGTTCAGATCTTTTGCCCATATTTTAATCATATTATTTATTTTTTCCTATTGAGTTGTTTGAATTTCTTGTATATTCTGTTTATTAATCCCTTGTCAGATGGGTAGTTTGCAAATACTTTCTCCCATTCTATGAGTTGTCTCTTCCCTTTGTTGATTGTGTCCTTTGCAGTGTAGAAGCTTTTTAGCTTGGTGTGATTTTTTTTTCCCCCCTTGCTCTGTTGCTCAGGCTGGAGGGCAGTGGCACAATCTGAGTTCACTGCAACCTCTCCCTCCTGGGTTCAAGCAGTTCTCCTGCCTCAGCCTCTGGAGTAGCTGGGAATACAGGCACGTGCCACCACACCTGCTAATTTTTATATTCTTAGTAGAAACAGGGTTTCACCATGTTGGCCAGGCTGGTCTCGAACTCGTGACCTTGTGATCCGCCCACGTCAGCCTCCCAAAGTGCTGGGATTACAGGCGTGAGCTACTGCGCCCAGCCCAGCTTGGTGTGATCTTATTTGTCCACTTTTGCTTTGGTTGCCTGTGCTTTTGAGCTCTTACTCAGGAAATCTTTGTAAGGCTCTTTCTTTTTTTTTTTTTTTTTTTTTGAGACGGAGTCTCGCTCTGTTGTCCGGGCTGGAGTGCAGTGGCCGGATCTCAGCTCACTGCAAGCTCTGCCTCCCGGGTTTACGCCATTCTCCTGCCTCAGCCTCCCGTGTAGCTGGGACTACAGGCGCCCGCCACCTCGCCCGGCTAGTTTTTTTTGTATTTTTTAGTAGAGACGGGGTTTCACTGTGTTAGCCAGGATGGTCTCGATCTCCTGACCTCGTGATCCACCCGTCTCGGCCTCCCAAAGTGCTGGGATTACAGGCTTGAGCCACCGCGCCCGGCCTGTAAGGCTCTTTCTATTTTGAAAGCATGCTTAAGAACTTGCTGCACTTTAAAAAGATGAGTTTCATAAGTTTGTAATATTTATCAACATGAGTCACATTTTCACTCTCTTGTTCATTTGCACACTTTAGATCTCAATGTCGAGAACTAGGCTTTTGTTTATATAGCCTGGGTTGTCTGTGGAAGGAAAAATAGTTCCACGTGCCTGATCCATTCAGAGATGTAATTGCATAGCCTACCTGGTAGCTTAAGCATGGAAGTTTCCTAGAATAATGAGACAACTAATATACAATATGCGTTTTAAATTTTGTATTTGATACTTTAAATAAAAATGCAAGACTGTGTGCTCAGTTGCCTATATTTACTGACCTCTTGAAAGGGTGAATTGAAGGCACCATGGCATAAAGAATGTAGGATTTGGAGTCAGACCTTGAATCAGTTGTTAGTGCTGTCACATACTAGCTGTATAATCTTCAACATGGTCCCTTAGCTGTAAAGCAGGGATAAAAAAATCATATAGGGCCGTTGTGAGGATTAAGTAGAATAATGTATATTTATTTCATATATAAAATATCTGGTATAGTGTTTGACCCTAAGAATAGGCTCAATAAATGATCGCTGCTAGGCTTCCTATAGTGAACGATGAGATTAAAAATAAGTGTGTGTGTGTGTGTGTGTGTGTGTGTGTGTGTAGGCACTGCTTCCACCAGGACAGCCCCCGGGTGATGTGCAGAGAAGCTGTACCCACCACAGCAGGGAACATGGAGGACAAAGGAGGTTCCTGTGATGGCGTGTTCAGGGGCCTCCAGGAGGAGTGGAAGTTGTGCATGCTTGGAGCCCTGTGTGAGCGAGCTTGGGCTCTGTGTGTTCTTTGTCTATGAAGGGGAGGGGCTTTGACTCCACAGGGGAGGTTTGCAAAAACACAAAAATTAGCCGGGAGCGGTGGCGGACGCCTGTAGTCCCAGCTACTCGGGAGGCTGAGGCAGGAGAATGGCGTGAACCCAGGAGGTGGAGCTTGCAGTGAGCTGAGATCCGGCCACTGCACTCCAGCCTGGGGGACAGAGCCAGACTCCATCTCAAAAAAAAAAACAAAAAAACTAGAAATGAGTAACTCAGTGAGGAAGACATATCTAAAGCGAAACAAGCTGAAAACCAGGCCTCTTGAGCCAAACTGTTAGCCAAGTTGTGAATGCAAAGGAAAAGTTTTTGAAGGAAATTAAAAGTGATACTCCAGTGAACATGTGAATGATAAGAAAGCAAAACAGGCTTATTGCTGATATGGAGAAAGTTTTAGTGGTCTGGATGGAAGATCAGACAGCTCTAACATTCCTATAAGCCAAAGACTAATCCACAGAATGTCCTAACTCTCTTTAACTCTATGAAGGCTGAGAGAGGTGAGGAAGCTGCAGAAGAAAACTTTGTAGTTAGCAGAGGTTGGTTCATGAGGTTTAAGGAAAGAAGCCATCTTCATAACATAAAAGTGCGAGGGGAGTGCAATGGCGCAATCATGGCTCACTGCAGCCTCTAACTCCTGGATTCAAGCAATCCTCCCTGCCTTAGCCTTCCAAGTAGCTGGGACCACAGGTGCATGCCACCATGCCTGGCTAATAGACAAGGTGTTGGTATGTTTCTCAGGCTGGCCTTGGATTCCTGGCCTCGAGCTATCCTCCTGCCTCGGACTACTGTCGGGGGAACCTGCCCCCAATATTTCAACGTAGGTTCTTTCTATTTTTCTGTAAGTGTCAGCCGGTCTGAGAAATAAAGAGAAAGAGTACAAAGAGAGGAATTTTACAGCTAGGCAGCCGGAGGTGACATCACATATCAGTAGGACCGTGATGCCCACCTGAGCCACAAAACTAGCAAGTTTTATTAAGGATTTCAAAAGGGGAGGGGGTGTAAGAACAGGGAGTAGGTCACAAAGATCACATGCTTCGAAGCGCTAAGAACAGAACTACTGATAAGGGTCCAACAAAGATCACAAGGCAAAGGGCAAAAGCAGAATTACTGATAAGGGTCTATTTTCAGTGGTGCACATATTGTCTTGATAAACATCTTAACAGAAAGCAGGGTTTGAGAGCAGAGAACCTGTCTGACCTCAAATTTACCAGTGTGGGGTTTTTCCCCACCCTTACCCTAGTAAGCCTGAGGGTACTGCAGGAGACCAGGGTGTATCTCAGTCCTTATCTCAACCACATAAGACAGACACTCCCAAAGTGGCCGTTTATAGATCTCCCCCCAGGAATGCAATCCTTTTCCTGGTGTATTAATATCAATATTCCTTGCCAGGAAAAGAATTTAGTGGTATCTTCCCTACTTGCACTTCCGTTTATAGGCTCTCTGCAAGAAGAAAAATATGGTTCTTTTTGCCCAACCCCGCAGGCAGTCAGACCTTATGGTTGTCTTCCCTTGTTCCCTAAAAATTGCTGTTATTCTGTTCTTTTTCAAGGTGCACTGATTTCATATTGCTCAAACACACGTTTTACAATCAATTTGTACAGTTACAATTATCACAGGGTCCTGAGGTGACGTACATCCTCAGCTTACGAAGATAACAGGATTAAGAGATTGATTAAAGTAAGACAGGCATAACAAATTATTATTATTATTATTATTTATCTTTTTTTTTTTTTTTTGAGACGGAGTCTCACTCTGTCCCCCAGGCTGGAGTGCAGTGGCCGGATCTCAGCTCATTGCAAGCTCCGTCTCCCGGGTTTACGCCATTCTCCTGCCTCAGCCTCCCAAGTAGCTGGGACTACAGGCGCCCGCTACCTCGCCCGGCTAGTATTTTTTGTATTTTTTAGTAGAGACGGGGTTTCATCGGGTTAGCCAGGATGGTCTCGATCTCCTGACCTTGTGATCCGCCCGTCTCAGCCTCCCAAAGTGCTGGGATCACAGGCTTGAGCCACCGCGCCTGGCAGGCGTAACAAATTATGAAAGTATTATTTGGGAAGTGATAAACGTCCATGAAATCTTAACAATTTATGTTCTGCTGCTGCGGCTCCAGCCAGTCCCTCCGTTCGGGGTCCCTGACTTCCCACAACAGACTACCAATACCAAAGTGTTAGGACACAGGCATGAGCCACTGTGCCTCATCTGAACATAACTCTCGTGGGCACTGAGAAACCAAAAAATGGTGTGACTTGATTTATTTTGATCTTTGCTTCATTATAGTGATCTAGAACCAAACCTGCAGTATCTACAAGTTATGCTGACATATGGATTATTCCTGTCACTTCTGTTTGGCTTATCAAATAAAAGAAGTGTCTGTAACTTTATACTTGGGCTTCTTTTAGCACCAAAAAGTTCAGTGTTTTGGGTTCTAAAGATTCATTTAGGCAGAGTATTTAATGATTTAAGACCGGTGTAGATTGAAGCTTTTGCTGAAATGAAACCCCTTCAGCCACTCTTCCTTTCCTTTCTTCCTTCTTGAAGGTTTACATTTTTCTCTGTTCCTCATGACTTGATAATGATGATTCTGTAATTCTCTGATCTGCTACATGCTAACTTGGCATTCAATTTCAAGTTAGTATGTGTGTACATCTTTTTTGCCCCTCAAAATTTGGATGAAAGATGTAACCACAGCTGCAGCAGACATGAAGGGTGAAGTTCCCCCTGGAATCCCAGAATGTGGAAATGGCAGGGAGGGTTTTTCCCTGGCAAATCACTTTTGTTGTGCTTTTTTCTGAAATAAGCCATTGCAATATTTCTTATAGAGCTTTTAGTGACAGAAATCCGTATTTTCCTGTACTTTGAGAATAATTGATATTAATAATGTGATCTTAAGGGCATTACTGGATTCCAGAGTGTCTTCTGAATTATTAATGAAAGATTATCTTCAGCATAGTTTTTTAGTTCATTGCATTTTATTGCATTATAATTAATTGAAAAGTAGAAATTTGTGCATTTCATATAAATGAGAACCTTCTCATTTAAAAGTAGCACATAATCCATTAACATATGTATATAAATCTTTAAATACAGAAATATGAAATATATACATGTTTCTAAGGCAATCACTTCCTACCATTTTACTGCTAAGCCTGGTCTAAGCTACCATCATCCCTTGTTTGAATTAGTGCACTGACCTACTTGGTTACCAGGCTTCTCTTCTGGACTTTTCTTTTAGTCCACATAACAGCCAAAATAGTATTTACAAGTATCCAGAGACCCATCTACACTCTGACTTGCTTAGCCCTCTACTGGCCCCTTGACTCATTACTGTGCTGCCAGGCCCTCTTCATCACTTATGCCTCTGACTTCATCTTCTGCAGTCTCTTTGAGGTAAAGTCTTCCTGCCTCCTGACCTTCCTGAAGTGAGCCAAGCTTGCTCCTAAGGGCCTAGGCCCTTAGTGCCAGCTGTCTCCCCTGCCTGGGTGGTGCTTTCTTGACACTTAGATTCTACTGTGTTTAAGGTGACTTCCTCAGGCCTTCCCTGACTGCATCACAAGTTACCCCTTCTCCAGCTTTCTTGTTTATCACTATTAGATTTGTTTTTTTTCTGAAATAACACTTGGATTATTTTACTTCTCTGGTTTAAGAATCTATAAGGTAGAATCATGTTTTTGGATGAGAAAAAAAAGAATCTATAAGTGTTTTCTAAATTGCATATTTCATCAATGAAAACTCTCCAACCTGGATTTTTTTTCTTGATCCTAATTTTTATCATTTGAACATTTATGTTTTATATAAAATACTTAGAGAAAATACTTAGAGTCCCTTTTCTTGCTGAGATTCTGTGTTTCTAGCAATTGATCACTTAAAAAACATAAATCTTAATAGATAGATGCCATAAATCCACTAGCCCTGTGCATTATTTTGTGTTGTGTTTTGAATTTTTTTTTTTTTTTTAAAGACAGAGTCTCGCTCTGTTGCCCAGGCTGGAGTATGGTGGTGCAATCTCGGCTCACTGCAGCCTCCGCCTCCCAGGTTCCAGCAGTTCTCCTGCCTCAGCCTCCTAGGTAGCTGGGATTGCAGGCATGTGCCACCACCCCTTGCTAATTTTTGTATTTTTAGTAGAGACAGGGTTTCACCATGTTGGCCAGGCTGGTCTCGAACTCCTGACCTCAGGCAATTCGCCTGCCTCGGCCTCCCAAAGTGCTAGTATTACAGGCGTGAGCCACCACGCCTGGCCCTGTTTTGGTCTTTATCAGAGTCTGTGTATGCTTTCACAGAGTTCAAATGGATGTGAACTTGTCCTTGGATACTTTGCATTGCATTTTTATGTCGATAGTCCTGAGTTGTGCAGTTCTGAACCCCAAATACTAATACTTATGTAGGCACCTTGATGAAAAACTACAGAGTGATGTTAGGTATGAATGCTTGATTAAGCCCATTTTTTTAGTGCGGAACTGCCTTGTGGCTCAGCCTGTGTAGCTGAGATGAGCGTTTCTTAGCCTTGCACTATGTATTTTGTGCTTCAGTTCTCTGTGAAGTCTGCTCATGAGGCTGAGGCTGTGCAAGACTTGGTGAGAGTGTTAGCTTCTGAATAGAAGGACCTCAACAACCCCTGTTTTTGCAAATTAACCAAAAGTTGAATAAGGCTTGTTGTTAAATTAAAATTGTATCGCCTATTTACAAGTAATAGTTACACATACTGTGTTCTTAAGATATGAAGAAGCACTGGTGGCATTTCCTGGGAAAAACTTGGATGATTTGCTCCCTTTTGTAACTATATTTGTGGACTTTACAAACATAAACACCTTATGTAACTCAGAGATTGTCTATATTGACAAAGCTGATGAATTTGTCATTTGTCATAATTAAGGAGTATCTTTTTGTGTTGTTACACTTTTTTCTTTTTTTTTTTTTTGTTTGAGACAGAGTCTCACTCTGTCGCCCAGGTTGGAGTGCAGTGGCACCATCTCGGCCACCACATCCTGGGTTCAAGCGATTCTCCTGCCTCAGCCTCCCAAGTAGCTGGGATTACAGGCATGTGCCACCCCACCCAGCTAATTTTTGTATTTTTAGTAGAGACAGGGTTTCACCATGTTGGCCAGGCTGGTCTTGAACTCCTGACCTCAGGTGATGCGTCTGCCTCGGCCTCCCAAAGTGCTGGAATTACAGGCGTGAGCTACCACACCCAGCCCCATTATTTGTTTAAATAATTGTTTATTGGGGCATTTAAAAAATACATTTTCCTTAGAATAAATACTGTGTTAGTCTGTCCAAAATTCTTTTGGGGCTGCAGTCTCAAAAGTGGAATGAATAGGATTAAAAACTTGAATAGTTTAAACTTTTTGTTGTATATTTCCAGATATCCATTGGAAAGACTGGCAAAATCATGAGTACCAGGTTTTTTAAGAAAAGATTTCTGGAGTCTAAAATTTCTAGATCTTATGCAGTCTTAGTTTGTTGTTGTTAATTAAAGGATATAAAGTGGTTTGTCAAGTTTTAGTTTCTATATTTTCTTTTATTCATTAGATGAAATTTTTAATATCATCCATTTGTGATGATATGGACTGATACTGGTTCTTTTTTTTTTTTTTTGAGACGGAATCTCACTGCATTGCCAAGCTGGAGTGTAGTGGTGCAATCTCGTCTCACTGCAACCTCCACCTCCCGCGTTCAAGTGATTCTCCTGCCTTATCCTGCCAAGTAGCTGGGACTACAGGTGCCCACCACCACGCCTGGCTAATTTTTGTATTTTTAGTAGAGATGGGGTTTCACCATGTTGGCCAGGATGGTCTGGATCTCTTGACCTCGTGAGCCACCCGTCTCGGCCTTCTAAAGTGCTGGGATTACAGGCGTGAGCCACTGTGCCTGGCCCTGATTCTGGTTCTTTAACTTTTGGGAGGATAAATTTTTTAATGTTGGATTTATCATGTTCTCCCCATCCATTAAAATAGTGTTTTTTATTTAAATATTGGAAGAAACCTTTCTCCTTTAATCATACCCTCTGTATCTCTAATAATCACATTTGGCTTTGTTTTATAGTTAAATACATAGATCTATTTATTTTAAGATGTTATTGTGATTTAAATAATAAAGGAAAAGTGTATGAGTTTTTCCTCTCAAAATATTCTTTGGTGTTTGTGTCTACTTAATTTTTCTGATAAATTTTACAATCATTTTTTATTCCAAGTAGACAAGCCTGCAGAGAGCAGGTTCCAGCTGATGAAAAAAGTTTTCAGGCCCCAAATAAGGGTGAACCAGCTAGAAACCTTCCTTAGGATTGATATTGCTGTGTAGCATGGCTGTCCTCATCGACCTCCCAGACCTCCTGGCTTCAGTAATTTGTGCTGTGTCTCACAGTCCCTGCCTCTGTGTGACTCTTTCCATGGACTTTTTGATAATGCTTCAAACCTACACATGAATTGGGCAGATGTCTCTGTTGCTGTATTTAGTATTCCAGATAGAATCCTTATATATCTCTCCACTTGTCTTTATTCCCATTAGAGTTTTAAAATTTTCTTTAAATAGATTGCTTATATTCTACTTTAAGTTAATTCTTCCAAATTGGTCTTTTGCAAATGTGATTGCTTTGCAATTTTATTTTCAGGCCCTGTAGCTATGCATAATTTTTTGAAATTTTGAAACCAAGGACAATACACATTTATATATATTTAATTTATTTATTACAGTACCCTTTGTAAATTGAGGGTGGTGTGCATAGTAAAATTCTCAGTGTGTTCTTTTTTCTGCACTACCTGAAAATACCTTTCCTATTTTCAGCCTACCAGTTTTTAGCTTCTTTAATTCGTTCAGGTGTCACTTTATTGAGTGCTATTTGTGGAGAGACAGATACAGAGTCTGAAAATACTGCATTGCTTGTTTGTTAATATGTTCAAATACACTTTTACCTTCTATCTGTAAATCTCTGTGAATAGATCATTCTTAAAGTCTTTGCAAGCACTGAAATTGTTTCTGGAAATTAAAACAAGGTGAATTCTCTAACAATAAAAATATTTTAAATGAAGACTTAGATTTTTTTGATGAAGGTAGAAGTACATGGGCATTCCCTAAAGTGGTTTTATTTTATGTGGACACTTGTTGAGAAATGTCTGAGAACAGCACCTTCTCTGAATCAGCTGTAGTGGTTGCTGTGGTCATTGGCCCCAGAGTCTTCGGGGAGAAATTGTATTGACACAGGAGGTGTTCTCGTCTAGCATATGTCCTCACCTGAAGGCCCATCAGGATTCTTAGCTGGTACCGTTTCCTGAGGAGCACCTTTGGAAGGAATCTTGAGTAATTGTGTGACTACTGGTGGCCTTAGGGAATTTTACTAGAGGACTGTGTCTTTATTTTCCCCAGTATTTGTACTTCTCCTTGGAGGAAGGTATTTAATAATTGTTGGTTGATGGAAAAACAAATGAGTGAACTAATAAGGATAGAAGCTAAAATATGAGTAGCCTTTATGTGTTTTATCTTTTTCTAAGTTGATCTCTAAGGCATTTGGAGAGCATCCAGCTACATGATGTCATTACTGAACAAGTGAAGCCATGGGGCGTACGTTCTGTTGTACTCACAGGCTGGCATTTTCCATTATGTTACCACATTTGCTGACTGGTGTCACCAAGAACAAATGCAAACATCTGTCTTCTTGTAGATGTGGAATATTTGTAATAGGCATACTTAACATGGTATCAGCTTTTTCTTGTTTCATTGCTTTAGAAAAAAAAAATATATATATATATATATATATTTTTTTTTTTTTTGAGACGGAGTCTCGCTGTGTCTCCCAGGCTGGAGTGCAGTGGCATGATCTCGGCTCACTGCAAGCTCCGCCTCCCGGGTTCACGCCATTCTCCCGCCTCAGCCTCCCAAGTAGCTGAGACTACAGGCGCCCGCCACCACGCCCGGCTAGTTTTTTGTATTTTTAGTAGAGACGGGGTTTCACCATGTTAGCCAGGATAGTCTCGATCTCCTGACCTCGTGATCCACCCGCCTCGGCCTCCCAAAGTGCTGGGATTACAGGCTTGAGCCACCGCGCCCGGCCAAAAAAAAAAAAAAATATATATATTGAGATGACTTGCTGACAGACGTGAATAAAGAATAAAATGTTTGCCCTTGGCTAGGCATGGTGGCTCATGCCTGTAGTCCCAGTACTTTAGGAGGCCAAGGCGGGAGGATCACTTAAGGCCAGGCATTTGAGTCTAGTCTGGGCAATGTAGCGAGACCCCATCTCTAAAAAAACAACATTGGCTGGGTGCAGTGGTGCACACCTGTAGTCCTGGCTGCTCAGGTGGCTGAGGTGGGAGGATTGCTTAAGCCTAGGAGTTCGAGGCTGCAGTGAGCTATAACTGTGCCACTGCAGTCCAGCCTAGGTGACAGGGCAAGACCCCATCTCAAAAAAAAAAAAAAACAAAAAACCTCAAGATGCTCATTTGCTCATTGTCAAGTATAAATAATTGCCATACAGTAAAATAATAGTTGGGTACTGGTGTGTACGTGGTGTAAGGAATGCTGAGGAAATTCTTCAGGGGATGGTTCATACCAGCTGAATTATAAGCAGAAGTTTTTTGCTGGTTTTTGTTATTGTTGTTTTTGAGACAAAGTCTTGCTCTGTCACCTAGACCGGAGTACAGTGGCACAGTTATAGATCACCGTAACCTAGAACTCCTGGGCCCAAGCAATCATCCCGCCTCAGCCTCCTGAGTAGCTGGGACTACAGGAATGTGCCACCATGCCCAGGTAATTAAAATAATTATTTTGTAGAGGTGGGGGTCTTGTTCTGTTACTCAAGCTGGTCTTGAACTCCTAGCCTTAAGTGATCCTCCTGCCTTGGCCTCCCAAAGTGCTGGGATTACAGACATGAGCCACTGTGCCTGGCCTGCCAGCAGAGTTTTGAAGGGTAAATGAAAGTTTATGAGGAGAGTGGTTTGTCCAAGAGTCAGGTAGTAGAGGAGGAAGCTGGAAGAGTGGATGGAGCCCTGAGTACTAAGGAAAGGATATCCTATTTTATCTGCATTTACAAAAGCTCCGTTCATGTGTAGTGTAGGTTCTGAATAGGAGGGGAGGAGGGACTGGGAGCTGGGACTTTGGTTAAAAGGCTTATTCAAGAATCTAGGCAAAAAGGGTGGGCTCAGGAAATGGGAATGGAGAGGTTAAATTAGAAAGATATGTAGGGAGTGAAATGATCACGGACAGGTTTGGTGTAGGTGGCAAATAAGAAGGTTAGAGCCCAGAATGACTCCCAACTTATGAGTGGATGCCATTGACTCATATGAACAATACAAACTTCATTTTGTTGCATTTGAGGATCAGGTGAGAAATCTGTTAAAAATTCAGGTTCAAATTTATACATACAACAACATGGATTAATCTCAAGAACATTATACTGAGCGAAAGAAGCTGGACACGGGTGACTACACATAGTATATTATTTCATTTATGTGAAACTCTAGAAAAGACAGAAGGCTGATCAGTGATTGCCTGGGGCCACTGAGTGATAGAGGTACAGGAAGATTTTTGGAGTGAGAAATCTTGATTGTGGTAATAGTTACGTGGATGTATAAATGTGTCAAAATTCATTGAAAGGTCCACTTTAATGTTTGCATCTTATTTGTTTACATTATACTTCAATAAAGTTAATTTTTAAAATTCAAGTTAGGTCTGGGCCAGAGATAAGTAAACATTTGTGAGTTAGTGATGTTTAAATTGTGGCCAAAATTCCAGGAGTGGATGAAATCATCCAAGCCACATATTGAGGATAAAAAAAGGACCAAAGAAAGTGGCCTAGAGGGTTCCAAGCTTTAAGGGGAAGGGAGGGAAATAAGGGCCTTTGAAGACAACAGGAGTTGTTAGAGCTGACCAGAGGACAGTCACATGAATCCAAGGAAGAGAATTTCACAAATGGAAGGGGGCAGAAGTTTCCCTCACTGCAAAGATGTCAAGATCAGGACTATTGGATTCAGCAGTTTGGAGGTCGTTGTTTTTCAATGAAATTGTGGTTGATTGCAGATACTGAGCATGAGAACCCAGAGAGAGTAGGGAAGACTGATACTGGCATTCTTTCAGGAATTCTGGCTATACAGGGGGCCAGAAAAACGGGCCCCTGCATAGGTGGTTGGGGCATCCAAGGTCCAATTCTTAACAACATCAGGACCCTTTTATCTTTTTACAATGAGGGGTTCTGGTGGAAAAAGCCAGATGGTAGATAGGGTAATTGATGGGGAGGGGCTCAGGAGCATGGAACAAAAGGAAATCCATCCCTTCTCAGAAAGCAGAGGACAGTGCTGTAAGGTGGATGCCCAACGGAAGGGACTTGGAGGCTGGTGTAAGGAGGAGCTGAAGCTGTAAAGTAACTCCTTAGGAACTGGGAAAGAGGACTGACCGTGGGTGAGTAGAGGGGTTGCCCAGGAGAGTTAGGAGTTAGGTCAGAAACCACGCAGTGGCTCTAATTGGAGAGACTGTAATTTTCCCCAGCTGTGCCTAGCAACTTGGGGGTAGGCACTTCCATTTCCAAAAAAAATAGATTTCTGTCACAAATACACAGAATAATAGTGGCTGACATTTTCTTTAATCTGCTCACTAGGAGGCTTCAGGATACAGCCTCTACCCAAAGCCCCCAGGCACCAGGTAGTGCCAGAGCATCCTCCAGATCGGGTGGGCAGCACAGACCCTAGCCTCTCCCATCTGCAGCCACCCTCTCTGGATAGGCTATTGCTAGGAGTTGTATTTGTGGTTGACTTTGTGACTCTTCGAGTCAAGGTTTTATTTGTCTAGAAATGAGAGTCTTGTCGAGGAGAACATGCATTTTTTAATGAAATGTGACAGGATTTGCCACTGGTGTTACCAGCAGGGCTGGGCAGAGGCCTGTGTCAGGTTTCAATCTGAGCTGCAAGGGGAGTCATTTGTTTGTGGTCCGTCTTCTAACAGTCATTTTGAAATGTCAGTGTTCACTTCTGGTTGGAGGACCGCCCTGAGAAGATTCTCTTTCCCAGGAGTCAGTATTGGCTTGTGATGCACCTCTGAGATCCTACATAAACATGACTATAGTAAGCCAGCAGCCCTGCGGTGGCCAGCAGTTCCATTAGATGAGTAGAAAGAAAGCTGCGCTTTCTGCTGTTGTGTTTACTGGCTGGTGGAGCTACACCTTTGCTCTGATCTTATACCCAGAAAGGGAATTGTCTCCTGAAACTTGAAATGTTCCCCTGATGCTGAGGCCTGGCCTTCCCTGAGGGATTGCCCAGTGGTCCCTACACCAGCACTGGCCCAGGCTTGCCCTCGCCAGTCACTCTGGTTTGTTGTCAGGCAGAGAATTTCCACTTTCATCTTTGCTGCTGACTTCGCCCTCTCACGTCTTCATTTTTTTTCTTTGTAAAATTTAGGACCTTAGTTACGTGCTGTATTGAGAAAGCATAGATTGCTGAAGATCCATCAGGGTTGGAGTCTCCGTTACACACTTAGTAAGGAGGTGAGGTTGGGTGTGACACTTAACTCTTCTGGACCCCGTGTCCACTTCTGTGAGCAAAGGGTTGTGGTTGCGTCTGCCGTGACACATAGGAGTGTTCTGTGGGTTAACTCAGAACAGAAGTGGGACTCTGAACATTTTAAAGCAGCACACACATTAGTTGTTTTTAATGTTACTAATCCAGAGAAGACCTTTCAACCTTTCAGTCCTTTTGATGCTTCTCAAGATCGGTTTCTCAGAACGTTCTCTGCAGAACCGTGCAGGGTTGCACATGGAAGGAGGGAGAGAGTCCTTGGATCTGCGAACCTCTAAGACTTATAGACTTTGCTAAGATAATGATACAGCTCTGTGAACTATTCTTAGAGAAAAGTGATTCTGTGTGTAAATTTTATGTGTACTTTGTGATATTATGCTCAGTATACTCTATCTTCACCCTACTGAGGTATTTTATTTATTTAAACAAACAAACCCATCAGTCCTCATGGTATATTTATGTAGCACTTTAATTGAATTGCTTCATTTGAGAAAATTTATTGACTCACATGGATTTATGCCTTATTTGGGGCAGTTAGCCCTGGAAGGTGAAGTATTTCTCAGTGTCACTGTGCATAACAGAGATATTAATAATAAATGAATTTTTTAGTTCTTGCAGTAAAACAAGTATCCTCTATAGGCTGGTTACATCCCACATCTATTTAGCATTGGTATAAAAAGACATATGAGAAGGGATTCTGCACTCAAAGAGCTCTTACTTGAGGGTCAGAGACATGCTTATAAGTCAGTAATGTACAAATCATGGAAAATTCCAGTGTGATAACAGCAGAAAATGCTTGTTTTGATGATATCAGAGAACCCATTTCAAAAGCAGTAACATTTGATTTGGGTCTTGATAGGTAAGGAGGTTTCCTGACTAAAGAGCAGGAGACAAGTGCTGTCTGCCCAGGGTATTTGTGGAGAGTGTGAGAAGACCTGCAGCTGGTGGTGGCTGGGGCTGGAGGACCGAGGTTAGAGACAGGCTGGGCCACACCGGGCAGCATGTGCTAATCTAAGCCGTTGCAGCTTTCTCCTGGGAAATGGTCAGCCATGTACATTACATGCATGCTTCCCTTCACTACATATTCTTTTATATTGAAAAAGGAGGAGTATGTAATACATTAAGATTAAGGCAGCCTTCATAGGAAGATTCTGCCCCTAATTTGTTGTTTATCTGACTTTCTATGCCAGCCACCCTCCCCTCTTCCTCTTATCTAGAAAAGAAATGGGTGTTCACTTTGTTTACAGTGGTCTATACTGATGGAATTTGGGAGAAACACCCCCTTTTGAAAGGAAAAAAATCGTTCTTTGCCAGTTACTGCTGTGTACCTTCCTGATTATATTCTCAAAGGAAACTAATATCATCTTATATTACGGTACTCTAGAGGGGCAGAATTAATAGGACAGATGTATATTAAAGGGAGTTTATGGAGTTTATTAAGGAGTATTAACTCACACGATCACAAGGTGGGGTCCCACAGTAGGCCATCTGCAAGCTGAGGAGCAAGGAAGCCAGTTGAGTCCCACAGCTGAAGAACTTGGAGTACAATGTTTGAGGGCAGGAAGCATCCAGCACGGGAGAAAGATGGAGGCTTGGAGGCTAAGCCAGTCTAATCTCCACGTTCTTCTGCCTGCTTTTTATTCTGGCTTTGCTGGCCCACTGTTTAGATTGTGCCTACCCAGACTGAGGGTGGGTCTACCTCTCCCAATCTGCTGACTCAGATGTTCTCCTTTGGCAACACCGTCACAGACACACCCGGGAACAATACTTTGTATCCTTCCATCCAGTCAAGTTGACATTGAATATTAACCATCACACAACTGAAGCTGGTAAACTAAAAAAATCTAAAACTCCCAGAATTTATCCTCTCTTCCCAGTTAAATAGGCCTTGGTACGAATTTTAGACTGCTTCTTGGACGAACTTTTCTGTGGGCCTGTCCCTGTGGACTGGCTTTCTGTCTGTTCTGCTCTTGCCCATTTGCTTATTCATGTCCTTTGTAACTCTGCAGGGCATCTGCCCTTGACTCTGGCCTTGGGGGACTTGGTGAATGTTGGGCACATTTGGGCTAAGGGTCAGATAAGTCTTGATGTTGGTAAAATAAGACAATTGAAGCCTTTCCCCTTCCCTTTTACTCCTCCAAAAACAAACAAACAAACAAAAAAGTGAAGCTAGAATAACTATAAATAACACCAATTACAGATTTCATGCCAGCACAATGTGCCTGTCAGCCAAGAAGCAGCACTTCTTATGGCTCCTGTACAGTGTCACTCCAGGTGTAGCATGATGCACTCTTGGGCATTCCTGGTATCTGTCCATCATAGAGGGTTTGGTAGGGTCCAGGGCCTCAAATGGAAATGGTCAGGCACTGATAGACCCTCAACTCATCTTGTTCTGGGTTGGCAGCCTCGAGTGCACATGTCAGTGTCTGCCCAAGAGGCTGTATTCTTATATGTCATGTGCTGTAAGAATTAGTCTTCAAGTTAATACTATTTTTCTAAGTGATTTGGAAGATTGAATTTAAAGACCATTGTTGGAAGGCAATGGCAGCAAGTAGAATGTAGCATTTATGAAGAATTGGGTTCCATTAAAAAATGAGTGGTAGCAAAAGCAGACAATAAGGTAAAAGGGGAAGAAAAATCTGTTATTTGGCAGGTATTTGTTGCTGAGATGTTTACTTAATGTTGGAAGACATGGAAGATGATAAGAATAATCCCACAGGCTCTGAGCAGGTGGACTAGGTTGTATGCAAGTAAGAAGCCCTGAGCAAGTGAAACCCTATCCAATAAAGAGGTCTAGCAAAAAGTACAGTTCATGCTCTGCCCTCCATAATGCATGTGCCTATCAGAAAATAGCCTATTATTGCAGTTATGCCACCATTAGCATAAATGTCACCAATTAGCAGGATTACATTTAATGTAATTACTGATATAGTTGAACTTAGGTCTCCAATTTTGGTATTTGTTTTCTGTTTATCTCTTTATTTTGTTACTCCTGATCCTCCTTTCCTGCCTTCTTTAGTGCTAACCAGTTTTTTTCATGTATCTTTCTGTTGGCTTTTAGTTTTATTTCTTTTTTAAAGTGATTGCTCTGAAGATTGTAACATTCATCTTGGATTTATCACAATATACTTAAAGTTGACATAGAATTGCTTCTGGTGTGATACAGGAAGCTTGCAACAGTGTACTTCCATCTATCCAGTCCTTTGGGCTCTCCTTGTCAGGTTCAGCTTCTGCCTGTGATTGGGACCCCTGGGGGGTTTTGAGCAGAGGAATATCAGGAGCAGCTCTTGCTGTTAGCTGTTCCTGTTAGCAGTACATCCAGACCCACTGATTATTCTAATAGAGTAGTATTCAATTCTAGTTTTTAGCAAGTTTTTAAAAACTTTGAGTGCATGGTTTTCACTGTTTAAAAATAGCAATGTGTTGTCCCTTATAATTGAGAGAAATGAGCTTTAGGGTCCCTGAAAGAGAATCTCAAAAGCCCATTTTACTAGTGTGCCAGATTGCCTGACTTTTTATGAGTTTTTTCTTAATTAGTGGATTTGTGTTATATTTTATTGGCTCAAAAGTGAATCCCTAGCTCATAGCTTATTTCTCAAATCATTTAGCATTTTAATTATTGTTCAGTGTTTGAGATACAAGTCACATATTTTCTTTTTAAAATTAATATATGTACTTTCTCATTGTAAAAGACCTGAACTATACAGAACCGTAAGGAGTAAAAGTCTTAGTTTTCCTTCCAGAGAGAACATGTTAGGAAAATCTCTTGGCAGCTGAGGAGCTGGCTGTCTATTATTACTTCTATATTGACTAGCTCCTTTTCCTTATAATAAAGAGTGTATATTGGTTTCAATAATACCAGCTTCCTCTGGGTTTTAGAGGTTAGCTTATTTGTAGATGAGTCTACCTACCACATCTATTTCTCCTTATGGCTTAGAACATTTTCTGATTATCAGCATAACATTTTAGGTGCCTTATTCATTTTGCCCCAAGAATGTTCAAACTCCTCAACCTCAGAAATTTTTCTAGTAGCTGAAAGACTGGTTTGCGATTACTCTATTGGATTCTACACAGAAGTACCCATAGCATCATTGAACTAGCTCTGTTGCATAACTGTCCTGTGTCTAAAAATACACTGCCGAGTAGCATCAGCTCTTGCCCAGGGATATGAACCCACACTCTGGGTTATTTGTACTGACTCTAACCATAGACTATCTTCCAGTATATCCGGCAAAACGATCCTTTATAGAAAACACCAACCTTGTTCCAGTGAGGTCTGATACTGTTGTAGTTACCGACAGCATAACAGACTGCGCTTGGCATTCATCCAAGTTTGACTAGCCAACATTGAAGGATTTTATTTTTTTATTAACAGACAAGGTCTCTCTCTGTTGCCCAGGCTGGAGTGCAGTGATGCAGTCATAGTTCACTGTAAGCTTGACCTCCTGGGCTCAAGCAGTGCTCCTGCCTCAGCTTCTCAAGTAGCTGGAACTACATGTGCTCCCACGCCCAGCTAATTTTTGTATTTTTTGTAGAGACAGGGTGTGGCTGTGTTGCCCAGGTTGGACTGGAACTCCTGGCCTCAAGTAATCTTCCTGCATTGGACTCCCAAAGTGTTGAGGTTACAGCTGTGAGCCGTGGTGCCCGGCCAGAGGGATTTTCATAATTATATTTATACTTCTCTGAGGTCTTTGGTGTCTGGGGTTGTAGATTGTGTCCATCTACACTTAACCCATACACACAGTGTTGTTTAGTGAATCTGACTTGAAACTCCGTGCAAAGTCACAGTCTTGGCTGGGCGCGGTGGCTCACGCCTGTAATCCCAGCACTTTGGGAGGCCAAGGCAGGTGGATCATGAGGTCAGGAGTTCGAGACCAGCCTGGCCAAGATGGTGAAACCCCGTTTCTACTAAAAAATACAAAAATTAGCTGGGTGCTGTGGCAGGCGCCTGTAATCCCAGCTACTCAGGGGGCTGAGGCAGGAGAATCGCTTGAACCCGGGAGGCGGAGTTTGAAGTGAGCTGAGATTGCACCACTGCACTCTAGCCTGGGCGACAGAGCGAGACTCCGTCTCAAAAAAAAAAAAAAAAAGTCACAGTCTTTGTATTAGGGCCAGGGAGTATTGTCCAGCTATTCACTGTTTGGAGTTAATACTTCTTTTATTTCCTGTTCTATCACATAAAAAACTGTAGAACCTTCTCTTGCTGGCTGTGTGTACAGTGTTACAAATAATTTACAGTGCCTAAAAATAGGCAAATAATTGCTCTGGGATCCAGATGTGGAGGTTGAGATGACTTTATTGGGGAATGTGTTAACATATCACAGATTGCAGCAAGGGAACTAACATTTGTGTATAAATCACTGTTACATCTTCGAGGGTTAAGGCACCTACTTTTTTTTTTTATTCACTTAGAGTACCAACTAGATTTTTTCAATTGTTATTTTGCTGCCTATTTCCATCTAAGTTGAAGGTATGATAGTCACATGTTTTTTTGTTTTTGTTTTTGTTTGTTTTCTTTTGAGGCGGAGTCTCACTGTGTCACCCAGGCTGGAGTGCAGTGGCGCAATCTTGGCTCACTGCACCCTCTGCCTCCTGGGTTCAAGTGATTCTCCTGCCTTAGCTGCCTGAGTAGCTGGGACTATAGGCACGCATCACTGTGTTGCTAATTATTTTGTATTTTTAGTAGAGATGGGGTTTTGCCATGTTGGCCAGGCTGGTCCTGAACTCTTGACCTCAGGTGATCCACCCCCCCTTGGCCTCCCAAAGTGCTGGAATTACAGGCATGAGCCACCATGCCAGGCCACATTTTTTTTTTTCTTTTAATTAGGTGTACACATACAGTTGCTATTTGCAAAATCTTACTTTCATAAATACATATTAAAATAGTGAAATAGTTAATGTCATATGAAAAGAAACATTTAGTTTTGTTTAGAGATGCACAGAATTTCTCTTTATTTAGATGTAAACCAAAGACAATTATGAATTATTTATCAACACTTTACCTTTCAAAATGAAAAAAACCCACAATTTTATATTAAATATGGAAGAAATAGAATGTATCACTGAGAGCCGGGTAATTTGACCAAAGAAAGGTACGGTCAGTAAAATGACTAGTAAATAACTTCTGTTGGATCTCTTCCTTATTCTAATCACACTTCAAGGAAGTTTTTAAATTTAAGAAGAAATAATATGAATGCTATGAAAAATATTTGAAAATATTTAGGAACTGTCAAGTGTAGTTCTATATCTAACTAGAAGTTAAAATGTAAAAGTATAAAAATGAAAGATTAAGATGCAGAGAGTTAGTTTAGAGGAAAGAGTACTAACTTGGGAGCCAACATACTAAGGTTCTTTTGGTCTCAGCCATGAATTAAGAAACCTAAAACAAGTCCTTTATTCTCTCTTAGCTTATTGTATCACCTTCTTTCCCTTTGGGTTTTTATTATTTTTATTGAAGTACGTATTTTCTAGTAGTTCTTAGAGTAACTATCTATAGAAGGTAAACCTAGTCTTTATATTTCAGAAATATCTTTTGTTTCATCTTTACTCTTCCTGGGTTTGGAATTCTGGGTTAGCTGGTTTTGTCTCAGAACTTTGAAAATATGTTATTGCCTTCTGTTATTCATTGTTGCTGTTAAGAAGTCTGCTGCCAGTCTAATTATCATTCCCTTTTAACTGTTTTTTCAGTCTGCTAATTTTCAAGGTTTTCTCTTTATCCTTAATGTTTTGCAGCATCACAACAATCTACCTAGATTTGTTTTTATCCAGTCTCTGCTTGGCACTCATTGTGAGCTTTCAGAATTGAGATTCAAGTCTTCAGTTATGGCACATTTTTAGCGTTAGTTCTCATATTGCCTTCCCATCACTCCTTCTAGCTTTATTTCTGGAAATCCTACTAGATGTATGTTTGTTTTCACTGTACCTGTTATGTTACTTCACTTCTCTTTATGTATTTTGTCTCTATTCTATACTCAGAGTGAATTTAATTTAATCATTTTCTCTTTTACTATGCCTGGTGTTGTTTCTCCCCATCTACTGACCATATATTTCATTTTCAGGATTTTGAATAGGTTCTTGTTTTCATATCTACTGCCTGATTTTGTTTCTTAAAAAACTTTTTTTTTCTGGTTATTTTTCTTGTGTATCTCTTTGGAAGATTTTTTTTTTTTTTTTTTCTTTTTTTGAGACGGAGTCTCACTCTGTCGCCCAGGCTGGAGTGCAGTGGTGCGAGCTCATCTCACTACAAGCTCCGCCTCCCGGGTTCACGCCATTCTCCTGCCTCATCCTCCCGAGTAGCTGGGACTACAGGCGCCCGCCACCACGCCTGGCTAATTTTTTATTATTTTTAGGAGAGACGGGGTTTCACTGTGTTAGCCAGGATGGTGTCTATCTCCTGACATCATGATCCGCCCGTCTCGGCCTCCCGAAGTGCTAAGATTAAGGGCGCGAGCCACCACGCCTGACCGTCAGTCTTTGTTAAAGTTGATTTCCCTCACAAGCTTTGGGCTTTTAGTTTAGAAGCCCGTCTTAAGTGGACATCTTTGTCCCCCTCTGCTCCCTCACCTCTCAGGAGTGGTTTTGCTATTGTCCTTCCCAGGATCCTAGTTTAGTACCTGATCTTACTTTGGAAGTTGAGGCTCCTGCCCTTCTCAGTAGCGAGTGGAGGCCAATCCTTTTGTAGGCTGCAGGCTCTTGAGCTTCCTCCTGCGGCTCCAGGGATGGGCTTTATCTCAGCCATAGCCTCGGGTAATGGCCACAGACCTCTTTTCAGTTTCTTTCCACAGTGGTTTGGTACAGCATCTTACACGGAGCCATTTGCCTCTGCCCCCATCCTTCCTAACTGGGGTGTGCCTTTGGCCTCTTTCTGTTTCTGAACAGTAGAGCTGTGGCTTCAGCCTTATCGCCAGGCTCCGTTGTTGTAACCATGTATCTTGTTTGTTCTGTTGGTAAACATGCCTTCCTTCCTTGCTTCCTTCCATCCTCCCATCTATCGTTGCTACCGTTTGCCATAGTGAGTGATACTCAAAACCTGACTCACAAGGCATTTTGCCCAGAAATTGACTTAGCTTCTTGATCTTTACTAAGTAATCTCAAAGTCCCTTCCAGCTCCAAAAATTCTAAGTTCCCATATACACAGCAAGAGAATTTACCTATGACCAGTCACTTTCCTGCCCTTATGCATCTGGGTCAAACAATCTCATGAATTATTGATCGCAGAAGATGTCTAAAGTATTGTTGTCCAAAGCCTCTGCAGAAGCTTTTCCAGTTTTATTTGCCTTACCAGTTATTATTTTCTAAGCTGGACTTTGCTTTTGGATTGGAAAAGAAAAAAAATCTGAGTAACGCCTTGGGTCCTGTTGGCTCCAAGACCACATCCATGGGAATGGAGTTGGCCACTGTCACCTCTTTTCTTTCTCAGTACCCACCTGCTTTCCCCTGGCCTGGCTTCAGAGACCTGGATGCTCCCAAAAACAGCTTCTTGGGCACTGAGGACTCATTTGTACTTTCTCTTAGGAAGTTTATAACACATTGTTCAGCAAGCTGACTATTTTAATGTGACCCAGAGGGGACTCAAGAGGGTAGGAGAGAGGATTCGTCAGCCAGGAGGAGGTAGAATTCACTGTTTTACAAGCTTCTGAAGTCTCTTCATGGATGATTGCTGGAGCTGTTTGTTTATGTTTTACGAATGATGTTTAATAAAGAACTGCCAAAATTGCAGCTAGCATTTTTTGAAAAATAAGTAACTTAGTAAAGAAGCAACCATATGGTATCTGTTTAGAACTGGAAGTGCAGAATCTGTTTTCAAAAATAGACCGACAAAAAGACTGAACTCAAACCAGAAACCCTTCCACCTTAATAAAAATAATTCATGGTTAATTTTTTTTAAAGATTTATGAACTTAAAACTTTTACAGCTAGTACATTAAATTTGGCAAGTAGAAATTCTGAGGAAGAATGAATTTGATTCTGTCAGGTGGTTCTCAGAGATTCTTTTACTGTGAACTTTCTAAGTAGAAGAAAGAATTGCAAGGCCGGTGCGGTGGCTCACGCCTATAATCCCAGCATTTTGCGAGGTTGAGGTGGGAGGATCACGTAAGTTCTGGGTTTTCTGTCCTAATATCCCACTTCAGGAACTGCAGGAGTCTGAGACCAGCCTGGACAACATGGTGAAACCCTGTCTCTACAAATAATACAGAAAAAAAAAAAGAAGCCGGGCATGGTGGGATATGCCTGTAGTCCCAGCTACTCTGGAGGCTGAAGTGGGAGGATCACCCAAGCCCACAGATCGAGGCTACAGTGAGCTATGATCGTGCCACTGCACTCCAGTCTGGGTAACCCTGTCTCTAAACAAACAAACAAACAAACAAACAAAACAAAACAAAACAAAAAGGAGCTTCCTGATCTGAAAGATTGAGTTTCACGTGGACGTTTGAGCTTTCCACAAATTTTCTTTCTGTGTGATTTCCCTTGACTGGTTTGTCTGTAAAAGAGAAGATTATCATTATCTGAAGAGTGGTTATCTAAAAATATGATTTGAATTTTTACATAAGAATTATCATTAATGGTAAAATGATTTGTATCAGAATTGAGTTGTTTTCTTCAGTTTAATTTCATTCATTTATTTATTTTTTGAGACAGAGTCTCGCTGTCACCCAGGCTAGAGTGCGGTGACGTGATTTTGTATAAAGCATATCAGGAATCTATCTTTAGTAGTGTTTGGCGGCATTTGTGACCTGGGGTAGTTAACTCAGTTGATTAAACCCCTCTGTTGGAGCTTCAGTCCCTGGATTGACTGGTTCATTTCTTTTAGTTTTCTGCACACAGAGCCTTCGTCTTGAAAGAGAAATGGATCCTCACAGATCCATCCCAGTTATAAAAACAATTTCAGGGTACACAGCCTGGGGATGGAATGTATGTCAATGCCATTTTCATTAAAATATACACACATACTCTCTTTTTCTTTTTTAAATACATAGAAATTATATACAGTTGTTGCCCGTGGTGGGACAAACAAGAAATTTAACATTTTTAATCTTTGTAGTAATTGTGTAGTATTTAGCAGATTATTTTATTTTGTGGTCTAGCTCTCTGTGCAGCCATAACCTCACAGAAAAATGTACTATGATGTAGTTTTACCTGTCTTGAAGGTGTTTGTTGGAATTATTTTATTTTATAGTGCCATAGAGCCATTGTTGGAAATGTGCCAAATTTCAAGAAGCATCTCCATTTATATCTTATTAGACTCCATTTTAAAAATGCAACTAGATTTTCATGCAAAAGTCATGATTATAGCTTCAAAAGAGCCTTTATTTTATGCAGCTTTTATTTTGTTATAATGTCTCACAGGGAATGTCATTTTACAAGGGAGGAAAATTGAGTCTCAAGCTGCTTTGAGTGACTGGGCTCAGTGGCTCACACCTATAAATTACAGAACTTTGGGAGGCCAAAGTGGGAGGATCGCTTGAGCCCAGGAGTTTGAGACCAGACTCGGCAACATAGTGAGACCCTGTCTCTACAAAAAAAAAAAATAAATAAAGGAATAGCTGGATATGGTGGCATGCCTGTAGTGCCAGCTACTTGGAAGATTGTGGTGAGATCATCACTTAAGCCAGGGACATTAAGGCTGAAGTGAGCCTTGATTATGTCACTGCACTCTATCCTGGGCAACAGAGTGAGACCTGGTCTCAAAATAAAAGGAGGCTTTAAGTTAGCCTCTGATGCACAATGAGGCAGAAATGGGATCCTGAGATGCAGAGCCTCCATTTGGGTGGATAACCTTGTTATATTTTGCACTGGTTCATTTTCACTTGAGATTTTCAAAGGCGGGAACTGAAGTGGTGTGTTTTTAAAAGCAAGGTACAGAACAGACAATGCTATCATTTGGTTTTAGAAAATCTGTAAATGTTTGCTTCTACATGCATGGAATATCTCTGGAAGGATATGCAAGAAACTGGTAACAGTGGTTGCCTCTGGGAAGAGAACTAGGTGGCAAGGGGACGGAGAGGGAGGGAAATTTGCTTTCTCTGCATCCCTTTTCCATCTTTGACTTTTGTACCATGTACATGAAATACACATTCAAAAAATAAATAACAGTCTGGGTGTGGTGGCTCAAGCCCATAATCCCAGCACTTTAGGAGGCCAAGGCAGGCTTGAGCCCCAGGACCAGCCATGGTCTCAAACTAGGGCAACGTGGAGAAACCTCATCTCTATAAAAAATACAAAAACTAGCTGGGCATCGTGGCACATGCCTGTGGTCCTGGCTACTTGGGAGGCTGACACAGGAAGATCACTTGAGCCCTGGAGGTCGAGGCTGCAGTGAGTCAAGATCATGCCACTGGCCGGGCATGATGGCTCACTCCTGTAATCCCAGCACTTTGGGAGGCCGAGGCAGGCAGATCACCTGAGGTCAGGAGTTCGAGACCAGCCTGGCCAACATGGCGAAATCCCGTCTCTACTAAAAATACAAAAATTAGCCAGGCATGGTGGCGGGCGCCTGTAATGCCAGCTACTCAGGAGGCTGAGGCAGGAGAATCACTTGAACCCAGGAAACAGAGGTTGCGGTGAGCCAAGATCGTGCTGTTGCACTCCAGCCTGGACAACAAGAGCAAAACTCTGTCTCAAAAAAAAAAAAAAAAAAATTGTGCAACTGCACTCCAGCCTGAATGACGGAGCAAGCCTCTGTCTCAAAAAGCAAAAATAATAAATAATAAAAATACCCAAATTACATAAGTCTTCAGAGTGGACTTGTTCAAACATGACGGAGTCTGTTTGTATTTCTTGTTTCTTTTACTTGAGAGATATTATTAGGGAATGTTACTATGAAATGCATATGGAAGATAATCTTGAAACTATTCATCAGAGAATTGATTCTAAGTGGTATATTAAGACAGAAAACCCAGATATCCGAGTTTAAGCAGCGGTACCCTCACTGGATTGTTGGGGTAAATTGTGCAGAGGTGACAGAATACGGGTGGAGTCAAATAGTAGCTCTGACATTAGGCAGTTTATTTGAAGTCTCTGTTTCTCCGTTTTCTCTTCTAGAAAACAGGGCAAATGTGGTAGACATCCGCTGTTTTTGACATCCTGCAAGTGAGCTGAAATCGTGCCACTGCACTCCTGCATCCTGCATCCACTGACCCCTCCTGCCAGTTCCCTGACAGGCTCCTGCCAGAGGTCCAGTTCAGCTGTGAATGGCTGATTACCTCACCTAAGCTTTATGTTTTCCTGGAAACAGCTAAATGGGATCATGGAATGGGATCATGACCTTGTGAGAACAGTGAGATACAGAGACACTTTGGATAGCACATGAGGAAAAAAAATTCTCGTTCTTTCCCACTGGACTTAAATGAGAGGAGAGTGGGAGGTTTGAGTAGCATTCTTCCACAATTCTAACAGTAGGAATTGGAGACAAAGCCCACACAGAGCAGAGCTGGGAGCATGGAGTGAGATGGGGCCCTGGTGACACTGGCTGGGCTGGCTTGAGCCACAGCTGAAGCTCATTCTGCTCCTGGAGATGATTAGCCTCCCTGCTTCAGGAGCCAGTGAGTTCACTTTTTGGCTCTAGTTTCTGTCATATGTGTTAGAAATCAAAATCCCAACTGATACAGGGTGATACCAGTTAAATATTAGTATTATTTGATGATTAAATGACATGTATTTATAAAGTGCACTGCCTGTCATATAGAAAGCACTCAGCGGTCGTTTTTAGAAAATTTAGTCAGAAGTCCACCTCACATTTTACTAATAACTTATTCTAAAGTGAAGTGGAGGCTGACAAGAGAGATTATAACAGTGTCTTTTGTTCCTTGACATGGTACAAGTAAGGCCAAATACTTTAAGATAAAATAAGTCTTTTTTGGCATTTTACAGCCCAGAAGCATTAGATCTGCATAGGTTCAGACTAGAGGCTATTTGAAAGTATTCATTTGAAAATAGATTTGAATCCCCTATTGTTTTCTAGGTTTTTGTTTGTTTTGTTTTGCTTGTATGTTTGAGACAAGGTCTCGCTCTGTCAGCCAGGCTGGAGTGCAGTGGCACGATTTCAGCTCACTGCAGCCTCAACCTCCAGGGTTCGGGTGATCCTCCCATCCCAGCCACCTGAGTAGCTGGCACTACAGGCACATGCCACCATGCCTGGGTAATTTTTGTATTTTCTATAGAGATGGGGTTTCTCTGTGTTGCCCAGGCTAGTCTCAAACTCCTGGGCTCAAGTGATCTGCCCGCCTCGGCCTCTCAAAGTGCTGGGATTACAGGTGTGAGCCACCATGCCAAGCCATTTTCTAGTTTTTTGTTTTTGTGTTTTTTTTTTTAAATACAATTCCATTATGTCTGCTATTTTTTTAAAAAGAAAAAGCTATTTGGGTGACTTAAAAAAATAGGAATTCAACAATAGCAAAACAGGCAAGGACTGATCAGGCTCTCTGAAGAGGACAGTCTATGACTGCATGATGATTTTAACTGCCGTTCCTTCTTCTTCAGATCCTCCAAGGCAGAAAATCAGAAAAACAAGCAACTAGAGAGATGGAAATGGATTTTTTTCTTTTTTTAAGTAAAGCAGTTAACATTGAACCACAAGACTCTTTGAGTTATGTAATAGCAGAAATATCATTGTTGATTTTCTGACATGTCAGTGCTTTCCTAAAAGTGCAGTGTGGCATATTTTTTAAAGATCAAATTGAAATAAAAATCAATTTCTATTTTAAGAATTTGAGTAGTGTGAGATAATTGGAAAGGCCCCGGAGTGTTTCAGTAATGGTTGAGAATCATTGTTCTTAATAATAGAAGTGAACTCTGAAATGCCAAGCATTTTATATACTCTGGCTAACCTGATCTTTAAAGTAATAATGTTTTGAATGCACTGGAGCTCATGGCCCCCGTCAGCAATCATCTTGACTCTTCCCTTCAGGACTTTCATATGATCTCATCCCAGCTCCACCATATTTCTAAAGTATCATCTTTTTATTATCAGGAAGTGTAATCTACAATGTATGGTTTTATTTTTGTTGCTTCATTACTTTCACATTCTGAAAAAATAGCACACACTATAGCAAACTAGTCAGAAAACGTTAGGCATATAAAGAACTAGGAAATCAAGTTGATGTTTAGATTATTTTTATGCAACAGTAACGGAAACTTTTAGCATTGTGTATCAACATGTACTACTGATATCGAACAAGGTCTCACCAGCTTAACACTGCTCAGACAGAAAACCTGAAGATTAAAGTAGGTTGTGAGTAGAGTGGGATAGGAGTTGAACTGTAAATAAAGGCTAAATCAGGTTCTTAGAGAGAAGGTTCTTCAATATCAGTGAAAATGTAGTCTACTAATGATGCTAATAGGAATTTCAACAACAACAACAACAATAGCTTATGCCCATGTAGCCCTTTCATGGCTACGTTCGATGCACTTTACCTGCATTAACCTGTTGAGTCAACCCTCCAAGGCAGGGACTTCATCAGGAAACAGAGGCAGGGGTTAAATGACTTGCTCCCACTGCACTTAGAAAGTGGAGGAGCTGGCACTATTCACAACCTCCTGTCCTGTCTACTTCTGGAGCATTCTTTTGACAAGCCACAGGTTGAGGCAGCCAAGGTGACTGCTGCCGGGGAGACTGAATGAACAGTTAGAATGTGGCAGTCAAATCAGTCATCGTCATCGTGGATGGCTTTGCACTTGGACTAGAATTGAAAAACAATTTGTTCAGTTCCGCTTACAAATTAACGGAGTTTATCTCCACGTGGTAATACTGTCTTAATGAAATTAATACTTTTCAAGGAAAAGACATTTGGATTAAACAGGTTATGATGACCTTAGGTATCTGAAAGGCAAACTCCTCCAAGAAGCTGCCTTTATTCTCCTGAGTCCACAAAGATTTTTCCCCAGAACTTACTTATAATACTCATTTACCAACTACCTGGTCGTATAGTGTGTTTGTAGCATTCTTTCCATGTTAATATATTCAGCAAATGTTTATTGAGCCCTTGTTGTGTTCTAGTGGTTGAAGATGTGGATTTAGGACAAACTGGGTCCTTGAAGACTTGGTAGGTTTCATATGGGCAGGTAAACAGGAGACCTTACTAATGAGAATAGGATGTGCAGTCATCTTGAGATGAGTGTGAGAAAGGCTTAATTTTCTTAGCTTCAAACTAGGCAACTGTGAATCTCTATGTTGACATGTCCTGCTAGTTGAGAATCTTGATTACACAGACTGTATCTTGACTTATTTTAATAGTGCCATTAGGATACTATTAATAACATAATGATGCAAAGTCCTGCTCAGATACAGATATTCATTGAAGTAAATAGCATCCAGGCACAGTGGTGCCCCTATAGCCCCAGCTACTTGGGAGGCTGAGACAGGAGGATCGCTTGAGGCCAGGAGTTGAAGCCTGCAGTGCACTATGATTGTGCCACCGCATTCCAGCCTGAATGACAGAGTGAGACTTTGTCTTTAAAGAAAAAGAAAAGAAGTAAATAGCAGACATTTTCCAGAAATTGGTAGTGTGGATATATTGCAAATATGGGTAGTATTTGCTGGGCTTTACTGATTTTCCAAAATGGAAAGAAATTGGGGAAGAGTTATGAAACTCTGAGAAGCTGCTTCTTTAGTCTTCTTTTGTGTTCTCTCGTGGGCGCTCTGCTGGATCAGGGAGGAGAGTTGTCACAGGAATGGAAGAGTGTAGGGATTTTACTTCTAGCCTGCTACCGACTTAGGCAGCACAACTTACTCCTTTTTTCCCATGTAATTTCAAAAACTGTTTTACTTCTTAAAGTCTTAGAAGTGGACAAAGTTGTTTGTAAGAGCCGTATCCTTTTCCAATAGCAGTAACGATGAGCATAGGAAATACCATACTGCACCAGCTGCCGTTAGAGAAGAGTTCCTGGTTTCAGCTTTTCAGCCATGAATTTACTCATGAATGGTGCCTCCTGGGACTCATTATATTTTTGTTTTAAAACAGGTTTGAAATGTAACATTTTTCCAAAGTAGCTTATTAAGGACATTTAAACATTTTTTTTCATAGTTATCAAGGTGTTGTTTTTTTCTTTAACATTGTGGCCTTACTATGCTTACCTAAGCCAAGTGTTAAAGAAGTTAAGGCTGGACATGGTGGCTCACACCTGTAATCCCAGCACTTTGGGAGGCCGAGGCAGGCGGATCACTTGAGGTCAGGAGTTTGAGATCAGCCTGGCCAACATGGAGAAACCCCATCTCTACTAAAAATACAAAAAACAGGCGTGGTGGTGGGTGCCTGTAATCTCAGCTACTCAGGAGGCTGAGGCAGGAGAATTTCTTGAATGCAAGAGGGAGAGGTTGCAGTGAACCGAGATCGCACCATGGCACTCCAGCCTGTGCAGAGAGAGTGAGACTCCATCCCAGAAAAAAAAAGAAGTTAAGTAATGAAGTTGGAATTTTTAACTTACTATGTTCTTTTTTGTTGGCAATTCAGCGTGTTCCTTTTTCGTCCATTCATCAACCACTTGTTGAATTTCTCCTGCGTATCAACATTTGCCACTGTGAATAAAACGATGAATGGGAGGTGGTCTTTCGCTCAGTGATGGAGTGATTTGGTGAGGAGATAGGACACACGGTTCCAGTGTAACCAGACAGGTGAGGAGGATGAGAAGGGTGTGCAAGGTGCAGAAGAACAGAAGAGAGAGGCATTTCCTCTGGAAATGCGAGAAGTTAGTAAGGGAAAAGTGTACAGGGAAAGTTACATTTGATCTGAGTTTCGAAGGAGGAAAAGACTCATACCATCACTGAGTGGTAAGGAGAAGGCTGTAGCTTTATCTTGAGAAGGAGTTTGTAAGAGACACTGTAGGGTAAAATGCATGGTGCTTAGTTTCATTCGCAAGTGCTTATTAAACAGCTACTCTTGACCTTGTATGGTGTTTGGAGTAAACAAATATATATAATACAGAAATATGTTGGGATCCCCATGAACAAGAACCCAGGCTAGATTTAAGAAGCCAGAATAGTGGAGGCAAAGAATAGTGCGACTGAAAGTAATTACACTTAAAAATATTTGTCATGCGCAGAAACAAGGGAGATCATTGTGGCTTAATGGAAGTGAGGAAGCAGACTCATGACCTGGGGATAGCTCTCCTTTGCTAGCTAGGGCTGGAATTTCAGGTCAGGGAAGAGCAGGGGCATGAAGGCCGGAAACAGTGTGGATGATGGGGGAAGTGAGGACAGCAGCTGGACGGGCAGAGCATTAGTGGCTGTTGCCTGTTGACCCAGCCCCCTTTTCCCGGCCCCTCCTCTCTCACCTGCCTGCACTCATGTTGCAGTTATCTATTGGATAGCACGTCACTCCAGACTCAGTTACTTAAAACAGAAGTAACCATTTCTCTCTCATGGGTTCTGGATCAGAGACTCAAGAGCAGTCCTACTGGGCACTTCTGGCTTAGCATCTGTCATGAGGCCACAGTCAAATGGTGGGTGGGTGATGCTGGGCGTCTGGAAGGCTCTTCGTCCCATATCTGGTGCCTACACTGGACAAAGCCTCCTTCTGAGCACCTCTGCCTCTCTCTGTGTGGCCCATCCACGTGGCCTCTTCCACACCCCCAGCTCCAAAGGCATATGTCCAGGGGGAGAGAAATATGGGTGGAAGGAGCACCACTTCTACCTCACCCTGAAAGTCACACAGCATCTCCTCCATTGTAGTCAGAAGCCCACCAGATTCAAAAGGAAAAAACTTAGATCCCACCTCAAGAGGGGGGTTTCAGTGTCACAATTGAAGAAGAGCCTGTGGAGTGAGATCTGTTAGTGTGGGCGTCTTTGGGAAATGCCATCTGCCACAGCCTCAGAGGCCGGAAGGGCTGCCTGCATGCTTTTTCAGCCTCTCTTGTGGGACATCAATGAGACATAGGAGAAGTTGGCTGGAGCCCTGGGAAAACTTTTCCACATAACAGGAGCAGATGTGGCAGTCTCTGTCTCATGCTTACCCTGTTGAATGTGGCTGTCAGGCCAGGAACTGCGGCAGCCATCCCTTGACCACAGGGAGCAGCTGAGGGACTCGGGGCAGCTGTCTCTGACACTTGTGACAGCCACTGGAGAATGACAGCACCTGCCTACCTCGAGGCTGTTTGATGGAAAAGTAAAAATGCTTTTACTTGTCTGAGACCCTGTTACTTGAGTTTCTGTTGCTTATCCTGGATGTCTTTCTAATTGATCTGGTTTGTGATATTACATAATATGGGATAGATGAGGTGGTAATATTTTTAAATTATTGCTATGTAAAAGTAGTCAAAATTTTAATGGACAGTGGGAAGCCATTGAGATTTCTGTAGAGAGAGCAGTCCATGTGCTTATGAAGCACCCAGCACATCTGCCACATAGCCAGCACTGTCTTATACACACAGTAACATCTCTGTGGCTAAGTGACTTACAGTCTACTTGGAAAGAGAAAAACAGGTGAGTGATAACACCCACCACATAGGTATGATTTTGTATATGCCTGCTATTATGCTACAGATGTGACATGAACTCTTGCATTTAAACCTTAGGAGTATTACGTGAGGAAGATACTCTTATCCCCATTGCTTTTATAGATGAGGAAACAGATATGTAGAAAAGTTGAGTAGCTTGCCTAAGTTTAAAGGTAATCTGTTTTGTGTAATGCAATGTATTAATTGTAATGTAAATGTAATTTGCCCTAGAAATGCAGACGTTTCAAAGCTTCACTTGACAATTATTTAACACATACGTTGAGGCTCTAATTTGTGCTAGACACTTTGCTGAGTGTTGAGAGTACGGAGATGAGCATGATAGGGCTCCTGCCTTTGAAGAGCCAAGTCTAGCGGGGAGACTGACTTCTGCATAACCACATTTGGAACAAGACATTTATTGAGGGTCTACCATGTACTAGGACTTTTTTTTTTCCTTTTATTTCCACTGTGCTCAGAGACTCAAGTACTAGGACATTTTTATATGTTTTCCTTTAATGCACTGAGTTAAATTTTGTAATGATTATATATTGTAGTATGAGAAACCATTCCAAAACATAGTACTTAAAACAACTGTTTATTTAGCTCAAGATTCTGTGGGTCGGCAGTTGGCCTGGGCTGAGCTAAGTGATTCTTCTGCTCTTAGCTAGACTCAGTCGTGTGTCTGGTCAGCGGCATTCAGCAAAGCAGTTCTGCTCTGAGGGCTGATAGGCTGTCAGCTGGAATGCCAGAGGCAGCTAGGCCACATGTCTCTCTTTGTCTAGTAGGCTAGCCTGGGCTTGCTTTCAGGCCGTTGGGCAGGGTTCCGAGAGAGAAGAGAAGCCCATTAAGGTCTCTGAAGGCCTAGACTTGGAATTGGCACATCCTGTCTTCTGCAGCATTCTGTTGGCCAAAGGTACAGGATAAGCCCAGATTCAAAGGATAAAGAAATAGCCCTGACCTCTTGAGGGAAGGAGTTGCAAAGTCACACTGCAGGTGGAAAGCAGATGAATTGTGACCATTTATGCAATCTTCAAAATTGTATACCAAATTTTATTATAATGTATATCAAGCATATTAAAACTTAAAGGAAGGAATAATTTTAGGGTTTCTATCTTGGGAGCATGGTGATATTATATATGAAAATTGAGCAGTTAGGATAGGGGAGCCAGTTTTTTTTTTTTTTTTTTTCTTTTTTGGAGGCAGAATCTCGCTCTGTTGCCCGGGCTGGAGTGCAGTGGTGCGATCTCAGCTCACGGCAACCTCTGCCCCACTTCTCCAGGTTCAAGCAGTTCTCCAGCCTCCCGAGTACCGGGATTACAGGCATGCACTGCTGTGCCCGGCTAAGTTTTGTATTTTTAGTAGAGACAGGGTTTCACCGTGTTGGCCAGGCTGGTCTTGATCTCCTAACCTCAGATGATCTGCCTGCCTCCGCCTCCCAAAGTGCTGGGATTACAGGTGTGAGCTACTGCACCTGTCCAGGGGAGCCAGTTTTGAGGGGAAGATAAATTTGATTTGTAAATGTTGAGTTTGAAGTGACAGTAGGTTGTCCACGTAGAAGTGAACTTGTATTTCTTTGAAAATATGGACCTGGAGAAGTCAGGGCTCAAGAGAGAGCATTTTGCAATCATCTTCTCAGGGCCGGTGGGTATATTCATGAGAATGATGCCACTTTAGAGCTAGGAGGGCAGAAATCTAAGTCTTGTGTGTGAAACAGCCTGTCCTTAGGGCCAGAATGAACAGAGAGGCCAGTTAGGAGGCTGCTGGAGCCGTCTGAGAGGGAGTCCGGGCTGGAGGCATAGGTATGCTATGAGACTGGCTGGATTCGGCATGTATTCGGAAGGTAGAGTTGACAGGACCTACCAGTGAATCACATTTGAGGTGTGAGAAGACTCAGACTTCCTGGTCTAATGGGTTGTATGATGGACTTGCCATTTACTGAGGAAGTTCTCCTCATTTGTTCTCCTCATTTGAACCTGTGGCTGGAGTTGCCCCAAAAGCAGTGGGACTGCCCCAGCCCCAACTCTCTTGAGGTAGGGCCAGTGAGGATTCCAGAGAAAGAAGCACTAAACACTAGAGTGCTCAGTCCAGAGCATTTATTAGGGGACTTATGGACAGAGTGCTGCGCCAGTTCTTGAGACTAGACTCATAGAAAAAAGAAGTTCTACCTGGGCATGTCCACAACGATGGGGCAGAGTGTAACATTTCCATGACGGTTTAAAGAATGTGGCTCAGGGGATAGGAGCTAGTTTCTACGTGTTTATTCTTGTGGTTGATGTTTCAGTGTTTCAGGCAGTAACCTCAACAGCTGTATCGGTGCTTGGGAGTATTCAAGACTTTGGCTTGGGTTGAAGCCTATAGGGGAAAATATGCAGCTGCCTGAGACAGAGTGGTCCAGGCACTCCGCTTCTCGGTCAGGACAAAGAAAGAAAGTGAGGGGAGGGGGACGTGGGGGACCCTACCGTGTTTGGGATAGGCAATCTAGAGCTCTGCTTTGAACTTGTGAAGTTTGAGATCCCTGTTTGACATTGAAATGGAGATGGTAAGTGGGTAGTTTGACAAAGGAGTCTGGAGTTCAGGGAGGAGATACAGGCTGAAGATTAAAAACCGGGGTGTCAGACTGGATGAAATCACCCAGCGGTTGCTCTAGTGGATGATTAGGGCTGGGATAGGCTGGTAGCAGCAGGAATAGAGAGTGAGAATTTCAAGAGTTGTTTAAAAGAACAATGAAAAGGACTTGGTGGTAGACTTGATTTAAGGTCTTAAGGGAAAGGAGGAACTAAAGATGCTGCCTAGGTCCTACAAAGAGTTTGAAGATAAAAGTGGACAAGCTTCCTGGTTTCATTTACTTTAGGGTCTTGTCCACAGTTTTTATTTTAATATTTTATACATTAAAACTGTGATCAGTTGAGATGTGAGTGTACTTTGAGACTCTCCACAAAGGTTCAGCAAGAACTCTGGACAGCGCCTTGCCAGCATCCAGACTATACAGTTCCCTTTGCTTTGGCAATAACGTATTATGCTGAATCAGTGTTTCTCAGCCCTTAAATGGCCTTTCTGTGCTTAGCAGCCATGTCTTAAATAGCTCAGTTGGTTCTCTCTCACAACTTTCAAGTAAAACAAAAGTCTAGAAGAAGAAATGCACTTGATCTAGGTTTTGTGTATACTGAAGGGCAGAGCAATGTGGTAAAGGTTATTTGCATAGAAAGTTGGGGTGATTGTGTAGACTTGGGGGCTTACACAGATGACTTTCTGTTTGATAAGAGCCCAGATGCGATATACCAGGCTTCAGATAAAAAGACAAAGGAGGCCAGGCATGGTGGCTCACGCCTGTATCCCAGCACTTTGGGAGGCTGAGGTGGGCAGATCACCTGAGGTCAGGAGTTCGAGACCAGCCTGGCCAACATGGTGAAACCCTGCCTCTACTGAAAATGCAAAAATTAGCCAGGCATGGTGGCACACGCCTGTAGTCCCAGCTACTCAGAAGGCTGAGGCAGGAGAATTACTGGAACCCAGGAGGCAGAGGTTGCAGTGAGCCGAGACCACGCCACTGCACTCCAGCCTGGGCGACAGAGCAAGACTCCATCTCAAAAAAATAAGAAGATAAAGGTTTCAAACAGCTATCTTTGCCTGAGACTCTTGTCCTGACATGGACAGTGGTGGCATGTTGCCTCTGCCAGGTGGGGAGCCCTTCCGAGTCCTGTGATGGCATATGTAAGTTAGCAAGGCTTCCCGAAGGTGGGTGGGTTGTAATTTATTTGTACATTTAGCTCTGATTCTTGGTGATTTGGGAGAAATGACTGCAGGCAAGAAGATAGATGCTTTATGGGTTTTTTTGTTTTGTTTGGTTTTGGTTTGTTTTTTAACTTAACACTGAGTTTTTTCTCTCAAAGTAGTGTTTCTTTGATTCTGACTTCTATGCCTCCACAAAGTAAATACAGCACCATAGTATCACCTGAGCATCTGTTCTTGAATTCTGAGTATTTTGGATTATAGAAGGTGTATGCTACACATACCACAGAGTATGAAAGACTCCAAGCAGGGCTGGGGCATCACCCTCTAATCAAACGTAATATTTCAACAAAGCTCATTAAACAGGATGATTAAAGGCTTAATAGAGCCTTATGGCAGTTCAGGACAGATTTTATAGCCAAATAAGTCAGCTCAAGTTTTGTCCTCAAATGCATTAGTGAAAAACAATTGGTTTTCAGAGATGTTTAGATTTCAGAATTCTGGAGAATTCATTATGGACCCATATTCCAGTCATAGGGCTCTGCTTTTATTTTCTTCTCCTTTGTAGGCTTGATGGTCATTAGAATTGTGGATTGTATTTTAGAGTGTGGAGGAGAAATGACTGAATGGCTGTGTAGGGTGGATTTTGCATTATGAACTATAGAAGTAAATGGCTACCTAGCTAAGAAGACCAATTCAGGTGTATTTATTCTTCAGTAATGATAGTAGTTTCATTTATTTTTCTGAAAGCTCAAATTATGAATACATAACTTCTCTTAATGAAACCTCAGGTAAATGAATTTTCTCTTAATCATTTATGTTTACTTGGATTTGGGATCACCACATTTAATTGTGTGCAATGCAATTTATTTTCTTTTTTCAGGTATGTCTCTCTTACTAGACAGTGAGCTCTTTTAGGGAGGGAACATGCTATTTTCATTATCTTTGACATCTGACATAATAAACATTCATGTTGACCTGTTTCTAGGAAAAGCAGCCCAGGAGTATGGGGAGGAAGTAGGTACATTGCTCTGGCTTGAGGTTTGGCATGATGGTCTCCCAGAGGAGTCATTGTGATCACTTGTATTAAACTGTCATGAGTAAAACCTTAAGAAACAGATTTCTGGGACTGCATCTAACTGACCGACTGCTCCGTGATTGGGAAAAATTGATCTGTATCTGTCTATTTTGTTTTGGGCTTTATCCAGGGTCCCTGTGCCTGCTGACATCATCTTTTACCTCCTTGAAAAGTAAGAGGGCAAGGAATGGGTTTCAGTACCCTGTGACATTAGGAAGACTTTTTCTCATCGTTTAAATTGCTTCATAATTGAGCGGGAAAACAAACCTTCCAACATTATAGATATCTTCCTCCAAGTGGATAATGAACTGTGTCTTCTTTGCTTTTTTGCCGTTTGCCATGCTCCTCCAGGCAGCAGCGAGGGTGAGAAAACTTTTCCAGGGGACTGGGGATTGAATCCTTGGCTTGCCAATTTGCTAGTTCATTTTGGTGAAATTACCTTCAATCTCTGAGTCAGGTTCTCGCCTTTGAAAGGATGGTGATTAATAGATAATGTTGACCTCACAGGTGTGTAGTAAGGATGAAATGAGATACTTTAAATCATGTATCTTTAAATGAGGTACTTTAAATAACACAGGGGTGAGCCACTTGGTAAGCCTGGAGAAATGGTAATTTCCTGTCTCAGCTTTGGTAGTCTCTCTGTAAGCCGTGAGACTTGTAGGTAGTTAACTGTGGCATTTATCTGAGAAATTTAGTTGTCATTACAGCAAGGGTTGACATAGTAATTAGAGCAATGCCCTTTTCACATAACTGAGTCAGATAACATAATAAATGCCATTAATCTTGGAAAGTCAAAAGGGAGATCCTGAGAGGCGAATTAGTGCTGTGCGAAAAATGGAATGAGAACTCAGGTTCAAGGATCAAGGTCGCAGCCAATGTAGCCACTAGTGGGTCATAAGAAGCGTTTGCTGGAGCAATTTGACAGATTTTGTTGAACCTGGGACCAAAATGCAGCCCCTCTTGCCTTGGACCATTCTACAGTGCACCCTCCTCATAGTCCTATGGCCATTAAGATGTAGGGCCTGAACTTGAAATTCAGTCTTTTGACTTCAGACTGGGGTGCTTCTCACTACTCTGTGCCTCCCTGCTCTCACTTAGAAAAGCTCCACCTGCCCAGTACACATTCCTAGAGGTGTCAAGGCATGAGGAGAGTAATAGTTGGTAAATTTTATAAAATCTTACATTCAGTTTCTCTGCTGTAACATGAGATGATTATATCTACTTCTATGGTACTGTTGTGAGAATTATAATGCAATGATAAAAGTAAAAGTGGCACACACAGCAATTAGTGTTACCCATTTTTTAGCTAATACTATCAAGGTATGGATTTACCTTGTTTGAGTTGAGGTAGTTGCCTATTTTCAAGGTTGTGGATAACTATAAGGAGATGAACCTTATAAAGGGAATAGAAATGTGCCCTTAGGATTCTAGAATGGACAGAAAACTAGCCCATACCAGGTGAGTCCGCAGCGATTGGGAGCTGGCATTAAACTGGACTTGAAAGAGCTTGAGGGATGCAGGAGAGTGGGTCAGGCCATTCTCAGTGTGAAGGCCGAGCCCGACTGAAAACCTGGGCCGGCTTCTCGGGGCACATGGTCTGTGGTCACTTGCCTACTGGGCATAATGGGAGGTAGTGTGGTGACTGCAGACCACCAAAGGGAATTTGTATTTGGTCTTCATGATTAAATGATGACTTTCAGCACGGCTGATTAGATGGACACACTTGTTAGGCTAGGGATGACTGTCTTCCAGGAGCTGAATGTGGCTTGGAAGAAAATGAGAGTAAAGTAGTTGGATTTGGCAGGAAGTAAATAGTTCAGACTTTATCCCAAAGAATCTAACATTATCCCAAGACTGCGGCTAGAGGAGGTGAGTCTTATCGGTGACTGCCCAGTCAGGTTGGTGGGATGGGGGAAACGTTAGTGAAGGTCTCTGAGCTCTTTCTTAGCCTTCTTAATTACAGTAATATTTTGTTTCTTTGCAATATAGCATCTCAAATATTCCAAATGCAAATTTCTCTAGCATGTAAAGCCAATTATTTTATTCCTTTTTATTACCATAATGTAGTATACGTTATGATAAGGTAATTTAATTTAGAAAATTTGACTTTGTGTAAGAACTACATGCCTGTTTAGCATTTTTTTTTTTTCCTTGAGACAGAGTCTCGCTCTGTCGCCCAGGCTGGAGTGCAGTGGCACGACCTCAGCTCACTGCAAACTCTGCCTCCCAGGTTCACGCCATTCTCCTGCCTCAGCCTCCCGAGTAGCTAGGACTACAGGCGCCTGCCACTATGCCCAGCTAATTTTTTTGTATTTTTAGTAGAGATGGGGTTTCATCGTGTTAGCCAGGGTGGTCTCGATCTCCTGACCTCGTGATCCAGCCGCCTCGGCCTCCCAAAGTGCTGGGATTACAGGCGTGAGCCACTGCGCCCGGCCAGCATTTATTTTTGTATTTTTTTATTAGTTGGCAGTGGTTGATCCTTTCTTGAGGCCAAGTATTTGAATTTGTTTGACAGGTGATTAGCCAGCTGTCTAAATTGGGTTTGAGGTGACATTATAACTCTGACTAGGCATGAGGAGTGACTCTGTGTTACTCAGAGGCCTCAGACCTGAACTCGTCCTTGCTGGTTACAGCTGAAAGACTCTAGGAGCAAGATATTCTGGGACTTGTGGAACAAGGAGATTGTTGGTTCAGAGGATAGTGTGAAGGGCTCATCTCGTAAATATTTGAATTTGGTGTAACACAAAGTGACTGCAAAATCAAATGATCTGCTTGGAAAACTTCCCAGAGTTAGCTTTAGAAGTTCGAAAGAAAGGCCAGATTATATCTCCCAATCCCAAAGTCTGGCTTTTAATTAAGTTAAAAGTTAGCTGACTAAGGCAAACGAACTGATGCTTGTATCTGGAAAGAAGTTACCCTCGCCTGCCTCAGTGTGTGGATGCTGTGAATGTGGGTTCCCATTACTGAGTACACCATTCAGTAATTACCAAGAAAAATAGAAAGAGTGCATGGTCACCTATTGGCTTTCTCCCTCCATACTCACCAAAATTACCATCTTGATAAAAATATCAAAATATCAGGAGCTTATGATGATAGTTCATTACAAGTAAAACATTCAAAGACTCTTCTTGCTGACTTTCTATTACACCTGGCTACCATTATGTATAACTTCTCTGCAGTCAGGACTTCCAGCGTGGTGCCCTTTAGTTAGGTTGTACCATAGATGATAGTCCACAGAGGAGCATTTTGGTCCCAATAAGCAGCATTTTGTGGCAAAAAGAGCTCTGGAGTCAGCAGACTCTGGCTTCACATCCTGGCTTTCATGTGAATAAATGTGTCTTTGGCAGGCAGCTCTTTGAACCTCAGATTCTTCGGTAAAATGGTGATACTATCTGTGTCAAGGGGTTGTGAGGATTCAACCAATATTATATGCAGTATGTACATATGTACACATAATTATATACATATTACATATCAAATATCATACATGTACAATATATACAAATATACATATGTTTTATATATATAAATTTATTACGGGGTGTGGTATGTAAGTTTCCTGGGTTTTTTTTTTTTTTTTTAATTTCCTTATAACTTTTACCCTCTCTTCTCCAAAATAGTCTTGCCATCAGATATGATGATATACAGCTCAGCTTATGTCAGGAAAAGTCTACAAATGTGGAATTATCTTTTTTTTTTTTTTTTGAGAAAAAGTCTCACTTTGTCACCCAGGCTGGAGCACAGTGGTGTGATCATAGTGCACTGTGGCCTTGAACTCCTAAGCTCAAGCATTTCTCCTGCATCTGCCTCCTAAATAACTGGAACTACAAGCGTGCACCACCACATCCAATTTTTGAATTTTTGTAGAGACAGGATCTCACTTTGTTGCACAAGCTGATCTTAAACTCTTGGACTCAAGTAATCCACCTCAGCCTCCGAAAGTGCTGTGATTATAAGTGTGAGCCACTATGCCTTGCCACATTGTATAATATCTTGATTTTAAAGATTGCAATTGGCTAGCTGAGATATTCACCCTAAACTTTTTTTAAATATAAACCTATTCATAACTCTTAGATCAGCACTCCTATTAATTATATGTTTTATTACAAATTTCAGGTAAGGTTGATTTCTATTCAGGTAAGATTGGTATTCTAATTCAAGAATAATAAATTTGGGATTTCAGTACTGAAACCTTAATTAAGGGGTCATTACTCAAAATTTAACAAGTAAAGCCCTATTAATTTAAAATAATTTGGAGGACATCCAGTCTTTCATGGTGACAAAATGAAATTTATAGAGTACTAATAGACATATACTGTAGACCTATTTCAAAGAATAAAACTTGGGTAAGGTGCTAGTAGAGACAATGTAATAAATTTTCTTTTTACTCCTTACTATATATCTGATTTTTTTAATAAAATAATGTATTACAATTATAGCTGTTATATATAAGAAGGACTCTTTAATTCCTTGACTGTAATTTAATATAGTCACAGAATTCAGATCAGATTTTCCTTAACTAGAAAGGCAGTATACCATAGTGTTTAAGTACAGAGGCGTAAAACAGACTGCCTGGGTTAGAAATATGACTTCACCACTTGCTAGCTGAACAACTTAAGTTACTTAACCTCTCTGTTTTCTCTATCTGTATTTGTAAAATGGGACAATAATAGTTTCTATTGGTTAGCTGTTTCTAGAACTTCGAAAATTGTCAGAGAATTAGTGTATTTTCTGTTTATTTCTCTCAAAGCGATTGACAGAAATAAACAGGTGAGAAAAAATTAGGATAAAGTAGTCAAGATGGAAAAACATAAAAACAGATGATAAAATTAGGGGGAAACCTGCATACCATGCAGTTGAGAGAGTGGGTGAGTGTGTGGGCCCACAGTGCTGCTCCCCAGTCCTCAGAAAAGAGGCCCAGGGACCACAGCAGCACTGTAAGTGTGGTGGCTGTTTTTATAGATCTGTCAATTAAAGCTCTCAATAGAAGCTTCTTGTAGGAATGTCAAAGTGCGGATCTAAACTTGAGACCACTGCTGGTCAGGAACATCCAAATTGGTAGAGGGCCTTAAGTATTAGATGACCATCTGTCAGTCCCATGTATCTCTTAAAATTTCATGACGTTCTGCAACACAACATGCTGTAATAAATGTCCTAATTTGAGGAAATTGGGACTGTATGATGGCTGATTAATCTGGGGGGAAAAAAAAAACAGAAGAAAAGTTGGTTAAAATAGGAGATCATTTTAAAATAATGCATAGACACCTTATACGTTTTACTTTAACTTAAAGCATAATTTCTGAGTAGCAGCCTGATCAGTAAATAATTTTTTCTTATGCTGACTTCATGGATACCATGGTGTGTTTTCCATCATCCAAGGCATGTTCTACTTGCTGTAAAACATGACACTGCCAATATTTTATTAAAGGTTCTCATGGGATTTCAGGTTGTCTTTTTTTGCATGTGCATGCACACACACATACATTGTGGCTTCTTTTTTTTTCTTTTTTTTTGAGAGGGAGTCTCGCTCTGTCACCCAGGCTGGAGTGCAGTGGCGCGATCTCGGCTCACTGTAAGCTCCGCCTCCCGGGTTCACACCATTCTCCTGCCTCAGCCTCCTGAGTAGCCAGGACTACAGGCACCTGCCGCCTCGCCCGGCTAGTTTTTTGTATTTTTTAGTAGAGACGGGGTTTCACCGTGTTAGCCAGGATGGTCTCGATCTCCTGACCTCGTGATCCGCCTGTCTCGGCCTCCCAAAGTGCTGGGATTACAGGCGTGAGCCACTGCACCCGGCCCTTCTTTTTTTTTTTTTTTTTTTTTTTCTTAAAGCTAATTCATATATTATGCAATTCACCTATGTCAAGCTTTTGTGTACAATTTAAATGGTTACAATGGTTTATGATGAGCAAGACTCTAAAGCTACCTGGAAATGGAAGCTAAGTAGTGTGCACTGCCTCTTCAGATTATTATCTCTAATTTTTTACAATTCCTTTCTTAATTCAACTGAAACCTCTTTTTAGTGACTTGCCTTCAATGAGTCTTTGTGAATTTAACTTACTTTTCATAGCTAAATTCGTATTTGTGAAAGTACATGTGAGTAACTCAAACTTCTCCAACAAATGAATTCTGATCACAAATAAGACAGTAGAATAGCTAATCAGTTCTACTGTCTTATTTAGTACATATTAACATAGTTACTGAGAGAGAAGTATGTTTTAAGAGATTTAAGTATCTAAAATGGTTTAGCCAGAGTAATCTCATCTTTTTCTATTTTCTTTTTATTTTAGCAGATTGCCAAGCTCTAATTCATATAGCACAAGACTTAGTAATTTCTATGCTTAACGAGCAATAATTAACCATGTAATTTTGTTTCTATAGAAGATTGGTAATAAAATTGAACCTATCATATACATTGTTTAGAGAAAAATAATCTGCTCATTTTCTTTTTTTCTTTTTCTTTTTTTTTGTTGAGGCAGAGTCTCGCTCTGTAGCCCAGGCTGGAGTGCAGTGGCGCGATCTTGGCTGGCTGCAAGCTCCGCCTCCTGGGTTCACGCCATTCTCCTGCCTCAGCCTCCCGAGTAGCTGGGACTACAGGCGCCCGCCACCACGCCCAGCTAATTTTTTGTATTTTTAGTAGAGAAGGACTGTCACCGTGTTAGCCAGGATGGTCTCGATCTCCTGACCTTGTGATCTGCCCGCCTCGGCCTCCCAAAGTGCTGGGATTACAGGCGTGAGCCGCTGTGCCCGGCCTAATAATCTGCTCATTATCTAATTGAAAAAAAAAAAAAAAAAAAAAAAAAAAAGCCTGCATCACAGGTATAGCTATCCTGCACAGGTATAGTTATATTATTTTTTAACCAATCAATCACTTGAAAAATAAACTTAACGTTTAAAAATATAACTTTCGAAGGCATCAAAGTAAGTTAACCTTAAATTAAAGCCAATTAGTGGCATAATTGAAATCTCACAAAAGAAGCATATGACACAGACCAGAGTGGATCCCAGTGTGTCCCTGGGTTCTGCAGAAGCACTCTGTGGTGACACCAGAGGTGGCACTTCTCACCATGGGTAGCTGCCATGGTGGACACAGTAATTTACTGTTGTTAGTCTGTCCAGGTTTCATTTCTCTCTGATTCCTTGTCTGAGTTTTGAAAATGACTGTCCCAACTCAATATGATGTGGTGTACTGATTTATAATGGAACTACAAGCCAGAGTAAACAACAGTTTCATCATTTTGCCAGGTATATGTTTTTGCTTAAAGTATCTTGATAGGCAGAGGATTTAATTTTATCACAAAATTTATAAAAGGTACCAGGTGTGGTGGCTCATGCCTAGCCGGGCATGGTGGTATGCTCCTGTGGTCCCAGCTACTTGGGAGGCTGAGGTGGGAGGATCGCTTGAGCCTGGGAGGTGAAGGTTGCAGTGAGCCGAGATTGCATCACTACACTCCACATCCTGGGTGACAGAGTGAGACCCTCTCTCTCTCTCAAAAAAAAAAAAAAAAAAGAAAAAGAAAAAAAAAATTCATAAAAGGCAACTTTTCCCTGAGATAAAAGTGAGACAGCATACTTTTTTTTAAATCATATACATTTAAACTTTGTATTTTGATGTGGAGACCAATAGAAGTCAATTTCAGGATTTTGTACAATTTTTTTTCTAAGGTTTTAATTAATTTATTGCAAAATGCTGTGAAAGGGCATATGAATCATGTGGTGTGCCTTTTTCCTTTGAGCTGGCAAAGAGTGCTTTTGACACAGCTCCTGTGTTCTCATTGTGGACTTGGCCCAGCCATTCCTCCCACACATCATTTGCAGAGAGACCCTTTGGTTTGAGGTTAGAATACCTATTGTTAAGTAAAGACTGGTTAATCAAATTTATGTCATATGAGCCTACAGTTATGCTAGGTAGTTTTTTTTTTTTTTTTTTTGAGGCGGAGTCTCGCTCTGTTGCCCAGGCTGGAGTGCAGTGGCGCGATCTCGGCTCACTGCAAGCTCCGCCACCCGGGTTTACGCCATTCTCCTGCCTCAGCCTCCCGACTAGCTGGGACTACAGGCGCCGCCACCACGCCCGGCTAATTTTTTGTATTTTTAGTAGAGACGGGGTTTCACTGTGTTAGCCAGGATGGTCTCGATCTCCTGACCTCGTGATCCACCCGTCTCGGCCTCCCAAAGTGCTGGGATTACAGGCTTGAGCCACCGCGCCCGGCCTAGGTAGTTTTATTTGATGGCAGGTGGATCACCTGAGGTCAGGAGTTCGAGACCAGCCTGGCTAACATGGCAAAACCCTATCTCTACTAAAAATATAAAAGTTAGCCGGGTGTGGTGGCACACACCTGTAGTCCCAGCTACTTGGGAGGCTGAAGCAGGAGAATCACTTGAACCCAGGAGGTGGAGGTTGCAGTGAGCCGAGATTATACCACTGTACTCCAGCCTGGGCAACAGAGTGAGACTCCGTCTCAAAAAAAAAAAAAAAAAATTTAAATTACATAAGTCATTTATGTGCACAGTGAGAAAGTCAAAGGATAAAAAAGTATATAAAATGATATAACTTCTCTAGTATCCAAAGAATCAACCATTAATGGTTTGGTATTCTCCATGAACTTTATTGCACGTATAAAAACAGGCGAAAAACACAATTATGCACATAAATGTATCCAGCTTTTTAAAAAAACAAAACTGAATCATAGTATATCTGGTCTGTAGCTTGCTTTTTTTCCTCTACCTAGTTGTATGTGAACTACTTTCTTACCAGATCTAAAAAAAAACAAAAGAAAAAGAGTGTTATTCAGATGAATGTATATGTCATTATTCATTTATTCATTCAGCTACATATTGATAGATATTTACAATGTTTTGTTTTTAGTGATTTGTTAGCATCTTCTAATTAAAAAAGAAAAACTGGATTCTAATTTGTAACTGGAAGTATTTTCAGAGGCCATTTATAGAGCGTGGTCCATACAAGAGTTTCCTAGATAAGGAAAAGTTATTACTTTGCTCAACAGATAGGACAAGCAAATCACACTGGGAAAAGGAGTGAACAATGCTAAGATCGAAGCCTGTGTACCAAGTAATTGAAGAGTCATATGACATGAAGGAGAAAAGCACTCTTACCAGTGTTGTCTTGGAAACTGAAGACTCAAGAACAAAGAATTTTACTCAGTGAACATATTTGTTTTATTTTGCATGGGCCCTATGTTTGTTTTAAAATAGGAGTAAAGGCCAGGCACAGTGGCCCACTTCTGTAATCCCAACACTTTGGGCAGCCACGGTGGGAGCATAGCTTGAGGCCAGCCTGGACAGCATAGTAAGACCCTGTCTCTACAAAAAGTAAAACAATTAGGTGTGGGGGTCTGAACCTGTAGTCTGGAAGGCTGAGGTGGGAGAATTGCTTGAGCTCAAGAGAGTTTGAGGCTGCACTGAGGTATGATCATGCCACTACACTTCAGCCTGGGCAACAGAGTGAGACTCCAACTCTAAAAAATAATAAGATGAAAATGAAGAAATAAAATGAAAACATTTGTAGTAATAGTAGAATGACACAACTTTAATGTCATAAGGATTTCTTTCTTATATGGTGTAGTGTTTGGGGGGTAGGTAAGGGATGGGTGTTATTTTTTTCCTTTTGTACAATTTCAAATAAAAGCCATAAGGAAATATTTTATGAAGTGGAGTAGCATGTGCGTATCTTGACAAACTGAATAACCAGCCATTGTGTACAGCAAGGTCATTAGCTGTTCTTGTCTTTTGTTTTAATAATTGTATGTGTAGAGTGCATCGTGTTGCCCGGGGCAAAGGCAGGCAGCCTTGACTTAGGCCAGTTCATTGTTAGCCATGGTTTACTGTCAACTATAGTGTATGAGGGTGCTCTTAGTGAGTTCAAACCTACAAAGGCAAAGTTGGTGACTAATTTTTAAAGTATTTTTCTCTTAGCAGTGACATTTTTTGCTAAGACAAAATTTAAAATAGACTGGGCAGCCTGAGTGGCAGGGGCTTTCAAATGACTTTTCATACCTAGTATAATAAACTTGGAATACCTCAATTAAGGAGAATGAATTGTGAGTGGGGATGGGCTACTTTGCTACATGCCACCTGTTTGCTTCCCAAAGTACCAGTCTAATACTGCTGTATTTGAAGACAGAAGTTTTATCATGTTTTTGCTAGCGTTAGATATGGCTGTTATATCTTACAATGACTTTTTGTTGTTCTTGTCATTCATTTTTCTTGTGGAGAGCCACCTAATGTTACCTCTAGTGGCTAAGCATGCTTTCTTCTGAGATGTAAGGAAGCCACACCAGAGCTGGTCATTTCTGCTTTGCTCACTTCTTTATTCTTAGTGTCTGGAATGTGGCAGGCACCTAGTAAATAATGTTAAATGTTATGAAGTGTAGTAGTCCATTTTCACACTTAAATGAATGAAGTGTATTAGTTCATTTTCACACTGCTGAGATAAAGACAGACCCTAGACTGGACAATTTACAAAAGAAAGAGGTTTAATGAACTTACAATTCCACATGGCTAGGGAGGCCTCACAATCATAGCAGAAGGCAAGGAGGAGCAAGTCATGTCTTACATGGATGGCAGCAAGCAAAGAGAGAGAGCTCGTGCAGGGGAACTAATCTTCTTAAAACCATCAGATCTCATGAGACTCATTCACTATCACGACAGCAGCGTGGGAAAGAACTGCCCCCATGATTCACTTACCTCCCACTGGGTCCCTTCCACAACACGTGGGAATTCAAGATGAGATTTGAGTGGGGACACAGCCAAACCATATCATGAAGTAACAATATTTGCCTACCTATAGCTTATGCAAATAGGAATTTGAATCACGTAATAAGAAGCCCAGAGGCAGGTGGCTGCCACCATTTGTCATAAGCTCAAGGCAGCATCTTTGATTCTCCTGGCTTTTTTTCTCATAATCATAAGATGACTGCCATAGTTCATTCATATTGTTAAAGGCAGGAGAAAGCAGGATAGGGTGGTGTCAGCAGATTTCTGCTCACATCTCAGGGGCCAGCATCAGGTCACACAGCTGGTGCTGACTCCAAGGGGTGGAAATCAGCAGAGCAGACGCAGGGGGTTTTGTGAGGACTATGGCGGCTGGGTGGTGAAGCATGTTGGGACTGAATGCTGGGTACACCGCCACCATCCTGCACTGTCACTGTACCTATTGTTTAAATTTGTATTTCTTTTCTTTTTCTTTTTTTTTTTTTTTGAGATGGAGTCTTACACTGTTGCCTGGGCTGGTGTGCAGTGGCACGGTCTCAGCTTGCTGCAACCTCTGCCTTCCGGGTTCAAGCAATTCTCCTGCCTCAGCCTCCTGAATAGCTAGGATTACAGGCACCCACCACCACGGCAGGCTAATTTTTCGTATTTTTAGTAGAAATAGGGTTTTACTATGTTGGCTAGGCTGGTCTCGAACTCCTGACCTTGTGATCCACCTGCCTCAGCCTCCCAAAGTGCTGGGATTACAGGCGTGAGCCACTGCGCCTGGCCGTTATATTTGTATTTCTTTGCTTTATAAGGAAACTTATTTAGCATGTTCTCTTATTAATCCTTTGTTACATTTAATAAACACATTTTTCTTAGTTTATTTTGATCTTTTAATTTTGGTAATTTAGTAATTTCAGTTAGCATTAATTATGTCACTTTTAGGTGCAAGTTCATAAATCTAACTTTAACTTAACAGAAAATAGGAAATTAACTGTTTCCTGTAACAGAAATGTCTTAAGTTGGTTTGACTTTGGACACATTTTGGTCCCGAGATTTAGGTGGTATCTTCAGCTCTGCTTTCCTCATGTGTTGACTTGTTTCTCTTGTCAGCTTCCTCTGTAGTAGGTGTTCTTTTGGTAGCACCAGCCTTCCATGACCCTAACAGCTCATTATACCAAGTGAAAAGGCAGACCTTCTGTCCTAGTCCATTTTATGTTGTTTATAACAGAATGCTGGAAACTGGGTAATTTATAAAGAAAAGAAGTTTATGTCTTATAATTCTACAGGCTGGAAGTCCGTGGGCATGGCTTGGTGTCATCTAAGGACCTTCTCCCTGGTGGGGGTTCTGTGGAGTCCAAGGAGGTGCAGGGCATCACATGATGAGGGCGCTGAGCTTGCTGGCTCAGGTCTCTCTCTCTTCTCTTGTGAATCCACTGGTCCTACTCCCATGATAATCCTTTAATCCATGAGTGGATTAATCCATTGGTGAGGACAGAGCCCTTATAACCCATTCACCTCTTAACGACCTCATCTGTCAGTATTGCCACATTGGGGATGTAGTAGTCCGTTTTTACACTGCTATAATGAACTACTGAGACTGGGTAATTTATTTAAAAAAGAGGTTTAATTGACTCACAGTTCTGCAGGCTTAGCAGGAAGCTTGGCTGGGAGGCCTCAGGAAATTTACAATCATGGTGGAAGGCAAAGGGGAAGCAACGACCTTCTTCACATAGTGTCAGGAGAGAGAGAGTGAAGCAGGAAGTGCTACACACTTTTAAACCATCATATCTCATGACAACTCACTATCACAAGAACAGCAAGGGGAAAATCCACTTGATCCAATCACCTCCTACCAGGGCCCTCCTCCAGTTCGACATGAGATTTGAGTGATGACACAAATCCAAACCATGTTCCACCCCTGGCCCCTCCCAAATGTCACGGCCTTCTCACTTTGCAAAATACAAGTATCCCTTCTCAACGTTCCCCAGTCTTAATTCATTTCAGCATTAACTCAAAGGTCCACAGTCCAAAGTCTCATCTGAAACAAAGTAAGTCCCTTCTGCCTATGAGCCTGTAAAACCAAAAACAGGCTGGGTACAGTGGCTCACGCCTGTAATCCCAGCACTTGGGAGGCCGAGGTGGGCAGATCACCTGAGGTCACGAGTTCGAGAACAGCCTGGCCAACACAGTGAAACGCCACGTCTACTAAAACTACAAAAAAATTAGCCAGACGTGGTAACACGTTCCTGTAGTCCTAGCTACTAGGGAGGCTGAGGCAAAAGAATTGCTTGAACCCAGGCAGTAGGGGTTGGCAGTGAGCCAAGATCATACCACTGCACTCCAGCCTGGGCGACAGAGCGAGACTCCGTCTGTATTAAAAAAAAAATTGGCTGGGCGCAGTGCCTCACGCCTGTAATCCCAGCACTTTGGGAGGCCAGGACGGGTGGATCACGAGGTCAGGAGATTGAGACCATACTGGCTAACACGGTGAAACGCCATCTCTACTAAAAATACAAAAAAATTAGCCAGGCATGGTGACAGGCACCTGTAGTCTCAGCTGCTGGGGAGGCTGAGGCAGGAGAATGGTGTGAACCTGGGAGGCGGGGCTTGCAGTGAGCCGAAATCACACCACTACACTCCAGCCTGGGTGACAGAGTGAGACTCTGTCTCAAAAAATAAAAAAATAAAAAACAAGTTAGTTACCTCCAAGACACAGTGGGGTACATTTATTGGGTAAATGTTTTTGATCCAAGTGAGAAAAATTGGCCAAAACAAAGGGGCTACAGACCCCATGCAAGACTGAAACCCAGCAGAACAGCCATTAAATCTTAAAGCTCCAAAATAATCTCCTTGGACTCCATGTCTCATATCCAGGGCATGCTGATGCAACAGGTGGGCTCCCAAGGCTTTGGGCAGGTCTGCCCCTGTGGCTCTGTAGAGTACAGCCCCATGGCTGTTTTCATGGACTGGTGTTGAGTGTCTGTGGCTTTTTCAGGTATATGGTGCAAGCTGTCGGTGGACCTACCATTCTGGGGTCTAGAGGACGTTGGTCCTCTTCTCACAGCTTCACCAGGCAGTGCCCCACTGGGGACTCTGTGTGGGCTCCAACTCCACATTTCCCCTCACACTGCCTTAGTAAAGGTTCTCCATGAGGGCTCCACTCTTGCAGCAGACTTCTCCCTGGACATCCAGGCGTTTCCATACATCCTCTGAAATCTAGGCAGAGGTTTCCAGACCTAAACTATTGCCTTCTGTGCACCCATAGGCCCAGTATCACGTAGAAGCCACTAAGGCTTGTGGCTTGTATCCTCTGAAGCAACAGCCTGAGCTGTACCTTGGCGCCTTTTAGCTACAGCTACAGCTGGAGCTGGAGCAGCTGGGTGCCATGTCGTAAGGCTGCACAGAGCAGCAGGGACCCTGGGCCCAGCCCACTAAATTCAGTTTTTCCTCCTAGGCCTCCAGGGCTGTGATAGGACAGGCTGCAGGGAAGATATCTGAAATGACCTGGAGACATTTTCCCCATTGTCTTGGCAAGTAACATTCAGCTCCTCTTTACTTACGCAAATTTCTGCAGCTGGCAGCTTGAATTTCTCTCCAGAAAATGGGTTTTTCTTTTCTACCACATGGCCAGACTACCAGTTTTCCAAACTTTATAAATTCCATTTTCAGACCATCTCTTTATGAACACATATGATTTCATGCTGTTAGGAGCAGCCAGGCTACATCTTGACTGCTTTGCTGCTTAGAAATTTCTTCTGCCAGATACCCTAATCATCTCTCTCAAGTTCAAACTTCCACAGTTCCCTAGAGCAGGGGCACAATGCCTCCAGCCTATTTGCTAAAGCATAGCAAGAATGACCTTGGCTCCGTTTCCCAGTAAGTTCTTCATCTCCATCTGAGACAGCCTCAGCCTGAATCTTATTGTCTGTATCACTATCAACATTTTGGTTAAAACCGTTCAGCAAGTCTCTAGGAAGTTCCAGACTTTCCCACAATCCTGCTGTCCTCTGAGCCCTCCAAACTGTTCTAACCTCTGCCTATTACCCAGTTCCAAAGTCGCTTCCACATTTTCAGGTATCTTCATAGCAATACCTCATTCCTGGTACCGATTTTCTATGTTACTTCCATTGTTACACTGCTATAAAGAACTACCGGAGGCAGGGTAATTTATGAAGAAAAGAGATTTAATTGCCTCACAGTTCTGCAGGCTTAACAGGAAGCATGACCGGGAGGCCTCAGGATACTTAGAATCATGCAGTTGGAAGGCGAAGGAGAAGCAAAGTTCTTCACATGGTGGCAGAAGAGAGAGAGAGAGAGCCAAACAGGAAGTGCCATACACTTTTAAATCATCAGATCTCGTGAGAACTCACTCACTGTCATGGGAACAGCAAGAGGGAAATCCGGCCCCATGATCCAGTCACCTCCCACCAAGCCCCTCCTCCAATTTGACATGACATTTGGGTGGGACACCAATCTAAATCATATCAGGGGATTACATTTCAACATGAGTTTTGGAGGGGACAAATATTCAAACCATACCATCCTGTGTCCCAGGTTGATCTGTAAAATTTCAGCAGTGATTCCAGTGGCTCACTCCTTGGAACAATCACTGTCAGTAGAAGTATGGAAGACCTGGCCGGGTACAGTGGCTCACGCCTGTAATCCCAGCACTTTGGGAAGCCAAGGCAGGCGGATCACCTAAGGTCGGGAGTTCAAGACCAGCCTGACCAACATGGAGAAACCCTGACTCTACTAAAATTACAAAAATTAGCCGGGCGTGGTGGCAGGCACCTGTAATCCCAGCTACTCAGGAGGCTGAGGCAGGAGAATCGCTTGAACTGGGAGGCGGAGGTTGTGGCGAGCTGAGATTGCGCCATTTCACTCCAGCCTGGGCAACAAGAGCGAAACTCTGTCTCAAAAAAAAAAAAAAAAAAAAAGACCTGATTGGCTGGCCTGAGTCATAGTCCTCCATGTATCTGGCTGACCCTGAGGTAAAGTGATGGGGGGAGTCATGGCAGAGGCACCTGGGATGGACTAGGGATCACTGTTTCTGTTGCAGAAGCCAAGAGTGGGAACATGTGGAAACAATGAGTGTCTACCACATACCTAAATTTATGCACTTTTAGTTGAACCTGTTTTTCTTTGATTTTTTTCTGTTGCCTCAAAGTTTAGAAATCTGTCATTTTTCAAAGATTTACTTCTACAATTCTGTTTTATGCTGGATTTTGCTATGGTTTGGTATTTTTATACATTGCACAGTCCTCCTAGAGTTAATTTGAAATACGATGTCAAGTGAGTTAGTGTAATGCTAAGGGCCTGAGCTCTTGACCCAGATGGCCTGGCTCCACCATTCAACAGCTGTGATTATGACATTTTCCTGTGCCTCAGTGTTCTCAGTGCTAAAAGTAGGGAAAATAGTTCTTACTATTTTGAATAATCATCGTAGTTCAGTGAGAAAATATATGCAATAATGTTAGTAGAGAACCAAGCAGAGTGTTTGTACCTAGCAAATATTAGCTGCCATTATTATTATTGCTGTTCTTAGTATTTCCTCTCCCCAACCTCTATTTTCTCATGTCTCTCATGTCCAGAGCAGAACCCAGGCTGGCTCTTCTTTTTTGCCCTGCTCTCTTTGTCAGCTTGTCACTTGCATTCTCTGGGCTGGAATCACGCTTGCTTTTGCTTTTATGCAATTCAGTCAGACAATGAAGAAATATTTACACAGAGCTTAACTGTGCATGTTTTCTTTGAGGCAGCAGTCCATTTTATCAAATCAAGTAAGTAACATATGATAATCAACTTTTGCTTTCCTTACCTCAGCTGCAATACTTTAAGAAGGTAGTGTGGAGGAAGTAATATATATACAAAGAATTAATTAGTATGAAGTTATCCTCTGAAAATATACCAAATGGACAGAATTTAATGTAGCATTTTCTAATTTTTATGTAATTATATATGAAAGCATATAAATAACATATATTTGTAAAGTGTAAAATGCATAAAAGAAGGTAAAGCTCCATCATAACCCCACTTCCTAGAAATAACCAGTGTTTACATTGATGTCTCCTGGACTGCTTTCTGTACAGATACATACACCTTGTAATATAAATTAAGATATTTCAATTAAATAGTCACAAGGAGGAAAGGTTTAACTTCCCTAAAGAAGTATATGTACTTTCTCCCCAAGTTCTGGCACTCGTAGTCCTGAGAAATCGGTGGAAGCTGTTCTGTGTAATCTGATGAGAGGCAGCTGGAAGAGGCAGGCTGCGTGGTTTTACAAGACATTAACTAGGGGTGTAGGGAAGTGGATCATGATGGGATTGAATAGCTGATGCAGTTATGGAAGGTGAGAATGTTTGCTCAGCAGGAGAGAAGTTTTCAACAGTAAGATGAATTTTAGGCAGAAACAGATAACCAAGTAGTGAGCAACCAGAGGGAATCCATAGGAAATGGCCCTGGAAGACCACCACCAGCAAGTGTCTGTCCATCTGACAGCAGTTTATGGAAACTCCCTTGAGTGAGGGGCAAGGGTCAGTCCTGGCCAGGGTCAGAGGTACCTGCTGGAATCTGGGATGGAAGCATATGGCCACTTGTGCGGTTACTCTGACTTGTCTAGTTCTCTCCTATCCAGGCACAGGATACCATCACACTTCTCCTTCCTGTCAGGTTAGATGTTTTTAGCTGATTGGCCTTGTCCAATGGAGTATGTGTGGAGACCTTGTAAATCTCTGCCTGATTGTCCATGCTCCCTCTTCCTGGTACTGCAGAAGAGGTACTAGAGCAAGCCTGTCCAACCTGTGGGCCGCACACAACCCAACACCAATTTGTACACTTCCTTAAAACATTGAGTTTTTTGCCGGGCGCGGTGGCTCACGCCTGTAATCCCAGCACTTTGGGAGGCCGAGGCGGGCGGATCACAAGGTCAGGAGATTGAGACCACGGTGAAACCCCGTCTCTACTAAAAATACAAAAAATTAGCTGGGCGCGGTGGCGGGCGCCTGTAGTCCCAGCTACTCAGGAGGCTGAGGCAGGAAAGTGGCGTGAACCCGGGTGGCGGAGCTTGCAGTGAGCCGAGATTGCGTCACTGCACTCCAGCCTGGGCGACAGAGCGAGACTCTGTCTCAAAAAAAAAAAAAAAAATTGAGGTTTTTTTTGCAATATTTTTTAAGGTCATCATCTATTGTTTTTGATGTGTGGCCCAAGACAATTCTTCTTCCAGTGTGGCCCGGGGAAACCAAAAGATTGGACACCCCTGTACTAAAGGCTCTCTCACTCATGGTGCCTGAGTGAAGACAGTGTAGAACGGAGCCTCAGCCGACCCACATGGCTGTGAAGCATGATTAAAAAATAAACCTTGGCTATTTTAAGCCGATGAGATTTGGGGCATTGCTTGTCATTGCAGCAAAACATAGCCTCTTCTTGATTGATTAGTGATGTCATCCTTCAGCCTCAACCCTGCAGAACCAATTTACCTGTTCCTGGGGCCAGTATGAGTTATAGGTGAGCTGGGCGAGGGGGAAATTCTGATGTAGCTTCTGTAGATTGGCAATCTTAAGCTCCTACCTCATTGAAAATACTAGGTTTATGTTGGTATATAAAATATATTAATGGCCTCCTACTTTTTCATATATTATGAAAATTTGAAAGTAAAAAGACTGAAAACAGCATAGATACAGATGTTTTGTAAGGCAGTGAGGACAGGTCCAATACTGGAGCACCATAAGACAATAGGTCTGTGCTAGGTCTTTCTCCCATAGACTCTAGCAGTGCAGGGCTGATGCTTCAGGTACCTGGTGCCCCCAGCATACCAGCCAAAGGCCTTTTGCCTCTTTCAGCAGGTACTGTGGCTGATACTTTTGGAACCCACAGTCATTAGTCTATTTGTGCACAGTCAATAAATCCCCTAGTACATACAAGGTGTGGGAAGAGATTTAGCAGTTCTCCAAACCAAGCTACTAACCAGAGCAAGCAGGCTCCTGTTGGCTAGTTCACAATGTCCCCGCTTTCCGCCTTCTCCTCACCCACCCACTGTGATCTCTGGAGTAAGCTCCAGCCCTCACCTAGTTCACCACCCTTAAGGAGTGAGCCCTATGAGGAAGGAGCATGGGCATTTACTCTGTCCACTGAGGGTTTGAGGGCCCCCACCTCACAATGAAGTCAGAGGATGCTTCTGTTCAGCACTGGCCTGCATTGCTGCAAATGCCAGCCTCTCCCTTCTTACTGAGTTTTAGAGAAGACTTTCTGAGGTGGAGGGGGTGGTCATAGGAGACAGCAGCTTAGTATGATTAGTTAAGATGGAAAGGCAATTTGTACAAAATTGAATTGTTCTTCTGTAAGAACCACCAATATAGATTCAATGAAATTGTTTTCCATTAATAGAATTTTCTTATCTGTAAATGCCTTGACAAAATTACAAAACCAATGTGACCTCTCATTGCACTGGTATTTGCTTTGTTTTGGTAAAATGACTTTGCCACTCTGTAAGTGTGACTTGTGAAGTAATAGAAGAAAGGGCAGAGGCAAGAAGGATTGATGCTAGGCACTGAATGACCTTATGGGCTTATCTTGCTAACCCATGGCAGTTTTCATCTCACTTGTTTTTACAGATGCTGAACACCTTATTCAGTGACCTGAGGAAGGAAGCACTTGCCATTCATCCTCAGCTGAGTTCTGTTTCAGCATTTTACATGATGTTACAGCCAATGATTTGGACTTTTAGTTCTCCTTTAGTTCGTTGCCTTGAAAACCTCAATGTGCATATGAAATACCTGTTCACATGTAGGTTCTAATTCACTGGAACTGGAGTAGAGCCTGAAGTTCTGCATTTTAACAAGCTCCCAGGTGCTGCTGCTAGTCTAAGGACCACACTTGAGTAAGAATCAGTGAAGTGTACTTACTGGTGGTGGTAAATGCAGGCCTCAGACCATACTGCCTGAGAGCATATTTCAAGTCTAGCTGTTGGGAGATCAGGCACTTCATATATGGGTACCTTTACATAAAAAAAAAAAAATCATACGTAACGCTTATTGAATCTTTCTGTGTGCCAGATAGTTTTTGTTTTATTTCTCACAATCTCTCTATTTGTGGGTGAGACTTGCTCAGAGTTCCAAATTAGTATGTTCTGTAGCCAGAATTCATACACATTTGTCTGACATGAGACCCCGTCCTTGGAACTATTACACTGTACTCAAAGTTTAGCATTCATGTTGATTTTGATGAAAGAACACTTTAAAAGAGCTTGAGAATTTTAATTCTCTCTGCCTCCAACTTCCCAGTCACCCATGACACTCAGATAATTCTAACTTAGCTGTTCAGATCCCAGTGTTCAGGCAAGAGAAGGTGCTAGCTACCATTGTAGGCTGTTGTCTAATAGTCTGTTTTGCCTCAAAATTGCATAGCACAAATCACATTTAACCAGATAAAGTGTTTTCTAATAAACTTGGAATTAACTGTGTGATCAATTTACTGAGATTTACCATTTTAATAAAGTTTACCAAATTAAAAAACATTTTCTGTAAATTGTTTAAAAATGTACTGAAGTGCATTACTGTAAAGGTATTTTTATACATAGGCATGATTTGTAGGCTTTTCTTGAATAAGCTTGAATAAGTACCTGTTGGTTAAAAAAAATTGAAGAGGCACCCCAATAAATGGCATATTTCTATGTTATATACTTCTGTGTCAATAAAAGTATGTACATTAAAATCAACCCAAAAGAAATTGTGAAAGCATGAGATGTCAGTGAAATACAGTATTTTTAATGTCATGTCAATCGGACAGATTCATTCTATTATACAGTAACATCTGAAGGTGTAGTGTGTTTGTGTAGATACATAGCTAAAATGGCCGTCTTGGTCATTTCTTTCTTGATAATTTTGTTTTTTTGGCCGATGTCTTGTCAGATCTGATTGATCATCTTAGCATTTACTCCATATGTGGCTGTTGAAGGATCCATTCTGGGAGTAGAAAAAATGTCACCTCTGCCATTTTCTTGTTTTTGCTAATGCTTACATAATTTGTTTTATCTTCACTCTTTAGGTTTTTGGAAGTGATGTTTTAAAACTACTTGTTCATTTTGTGCAATTAGTTAAGCTAGATTCACAACTCAGACCCACACCTACCTGAGTGGATGTGTGCAACAGAACTCAGTAAGCCAGCCGAGGCGTGTGTTGTAGATGGTGCCTGGCCCTGTGGACCTGCCTGAGGTAGGGACCAAAGGGTCTTATTGTCAGTCCATATTTAATATTATTAATGGTAACATTTAGTTTTTTGTTTACTTTTAACTACAAAGAGAAACACTAATGTTGTCTTCCTTCACCCAATTGCATTGTCTTTGTACATCCAAGGGGTCCTGCACTCGGCTTTGGAAATCGCTGGTCAGGAAATGGCCACTTGGTCCCCCTGTCGTCAGCTCTGTTAGAATCCTCCTAGACTTTGGGAGGCCTCCCCAGAGGTAGTGGCACCTAGTAGCATTCCATTTCCATGTCAAGACCATTTGGATTGAATTCTGTCAAGGCTACTCCTTGATTAAAAGCCGACCACTCTACCTTATCAGGGTAAGTTTTCCTTCAAAGGGTCAGAAGTTTACTGCATCTCTGCTGTTCACCAGGACAATTGGACCACATTCTACAAAGTGCACAGACCAGCAGTAGCCTTCAGTGTCCTAACTGTAAAGATCCAGATTTTCCTTAACGCTACAATGCTGTCTCTTCCAAGTTAATCCTTTTTTCTTACCAAAAATTTTACAAAGTGAATCTCCCCTTTCGTGTTTCCACTAAAGAAATAATTATGCACCAAATATGTACAAAGACCCTTTCTCCCATTGCCTTTCTCTCCTGTTTTTATTGTTTGCTTTCCTTCTGCTCGTGGCCTCTCCAGAGAGCCCCCGGGGCATGTGGTAGAAGCCTGGTATGCTTCAGCACCTGCAGCTGAAGCACCTTCCACTAAATGGATTCAGTGGATCCTCTGCCTCCAGAAGGCACTGCAATTCTCAGTTTTCATCAGAGCTGCCTGGAGGACTTGCCAAAACACAGATTACCGGCCCTACCCCAGGGTTCCTGATGCGATTGGTCTGCAGGGGCCTGAGAATGTGCAAGTCCTCAGGTGAGTTCTGGTGCTGCTGATCCAGAGACTCACCTTAGAGAACCACTGGCCACAGGAACAGAGTTCCTAATCAGTCTCAGGTTTTCAGAGTTCCAGAGCCTGAGATGGGGATTCTTGTCCCAGCAATGTGTAGGAGGAGGCTCTCGGGAGAGCAGGAGCAGGTGGCATGAGCCAGCCTGGGTGTCTGGTCCCCGTTTTCTCCTGGAGCAGTGGAGGGAAGGAACCAGCAGCCTCTCAGGGCCTCCAGCTTTTCTCTGCCAGGCCCCGTGATCCATGGCTGGGTGCTCGGTGCTCAGAAGCGGTAGATCTGCTGGCATTTGAGAATCTGACCCCCAGATCGTTGAGGGTCTGAGAGTGAACCTGATTCCTCAAAGGAAGTGACCCTTGGGAATGCTCATTTTGGGGTGGGATTTTAGGATTGCTGAGCAAGGCACAGAATGGAGGACAGTGGGAATGCATGTGGTGGAACCAAGGGAGAGGATGGCATTCCAGACAGGCACAGGTGGGTTTGGGGGCCCAAAAGGAAGGGAGAAACATGGCTCTTGTCTGATTATGACAACACAAAGTGGGATCAAGATGCCCAGGTTGCACTTGGGTGAGGATTTCTTAGGAACATCAAGAAAACAATGTGGCCGGGCACGGTGGCTCATGCCTGTAATCCCAGCACTTTGGGAGGCTGAGGAGGGCAGATAGCCTGAGTTCAGGAGTTTGAGACCAACCTGGCCAACATGGTGAAACCCTGACTCTACTAAAAGTACAGAAATTAGCTGGGCGTGGTGGCAGGTACCTGTAATCCCAGCTCCTCAGGAGGCTGAGGCAGGAGAATCACTTGAACCTGGGAGGCAGAGGTTGCAGTGAGCCGAGATGGTGCCACTGCACTACAGCCTGGGTGACAGAGCAAGACTGTCTCAAAAAAAAAAAAAAAAAAACCAATGTGCTGCTTGACAGTAGTGGCTGTTAACTTGGCTGCTATTTCTGGGGACTTGTGCTGTCTAGGCACTGGTCAGAGACCTGGCACTGGTCCAGTCAACCCCAGGGTCATCCCTGTCTCTGTCCCCACTTGCTGATATATTTGGGACCGATTATTGCCTCATCTTTAGAATGAGAATGGTCCTGATGACCCCATACAGGTTTTGCATGGGGATTGAGGTGTTTGTGAAGAAGCTGGTGGGTGGTAAGTCCAGAGCGAATGGTAGTTGTTATCTTGAGCCATTACACTCTGCAGCAGTCCTGGTAAGTTAAATGCTGGTGCCCTTGTTTACAGAGGAGAAAATTGAGACTCAGTGAAGTTATGTAACTCACCAGAGTCACCCAGCTGATAAGACGTGTGTCCAGTTTTTTGTTAACACTATTCATGATGGAATATAATTGACTCCTGTTTTGAGTTTATTGGTATTGGTGGCTGAATTATTTGACCATCCATGCTGCCTTTGATAATTCCTTTCAAAAAGAATGTTATAGTTGCATCAGCCAGCAGGCAGAGGATGTATGTGGAATAATGGATTCTTCAGCAAAATGGGGAAAAGTTGAGCTTTAATAAATCATAACATGTAACTAAATGCAAATACAGAGTTGATTAAATGGACTTAAAAAAAATTCAAGGTATATTCCAGGTAATTCAGACTGAGAGCTAATGCTGAGTTATACTGTAGCAGCTCATATGCACAGAAAATTAACCATTGCGAAATACTTTGAGGGGAAATCTTAAGTGTTAAATATGTTAGGGAATGCGTAAAGGGTATTTTTCTGTTTGTAGCTGTTAAACCTACTCCAGTTTTCACTGTAAAAGGGAAAGAGTGCTGGGTAGAAGGAAGTCATTTGCCTGTTTAAGGAATTCTAGATAATTGGTGCTTTAGCAGGGAGTGCTAAAGTTTCCCTTGCTTTGAATGTTTAGAGACATGTCAAAGTACCTTTCTTGTAGATATGTGAGTAAGGAAGCTCCCGACACTCTACACTGCATTTGGAACACTTTGCATGTTTCTAGCATTGCACTGAACTCATAATTATTTACCTGCCTGTCTCTCCGTGTCGTGAGCATCCTCTGAGTATGTGAGTCAAGCACCATGTTTAGCTGTCTGGCTCCAGCATGCTGTCTTGTGTACGGTAAATGCTCAATAATATGTAAGAAAGAACCTCAGGCATCTCCATTATCCTTTAAATATTTTAATTGGGATCTAGCCCATTGGTTTACCTATTCTGTAGTCTAGACAGTTCAGAACTTTTTGTAAGTAACTGCATTGGTCAGAAATGATTTAAGTCATCCTGGTAGTAGTTTAGGGAATACAGAATTTCATTTCTAGCCTTTCAGAGTATGAAAGAATCATAATTGAATTTTATCAGAAAACTTTTTTCCCCTCATAATTCGTGTTCATTTTGTGCATTTCTATTTACAAATGTACTGTGTAATGTAAAAGAATGATGACATTTCAGTTCTTAGCAGATAACTATTGATACAGGTGTTCTAGGCTGTGTACTGAAGTAAGTGAGCAGAAAATAGCTTTTTTGGATTGAGAAGATAAAACCTGCAGGTACTTCCAGGTTGGCCGCCTTTTATGTTTGTTTAGGTTTGTTATTGTTGTTGTGGTGGTTCTTTTGAGACAAGTTCTCTTGTACCTGGGCTGTAGTAAAGTGGCATGATCACAGCTCACTGCAGCCTGGACGTCACAAGCTCAAGTGATCCTCCCACTTCAGCCTCCCAAGTAGCTGGAATTACAGGCACACACCACCATGCCCAACTAATTTTGGTGTTTTTTGTAGAGACAGGGTTTCACCATGTTGCCCAGGCTAGTCTCGAACTCCTGGGCTCAAGCGATCTGTCCGCCTCGGCCTCCCAAAGTGGTAGGTTTACAGGCATGAACCACCGCACCTGGCCAGCCCTCTTTTATGAAGCTGTTTTTCCCTGGCAACTAACAAGAACTGTATAAAACATAGTGCATATGTGTGCACGCACTGTTTGCTTTTATCTGTGGAACATGTTGTGTGTCAGAAGTGTGAAGTGACCCACAACCCAAGAAGTAAAATGTGAATGTTAGACAATAGTTAGTGATGAAAAATGGAGTTGTGCTGAGCCACTTTCATCTGGAAGCAATGCAGAAAACCCATGCAGAGTGAAGCTGTGGGCCCAGGGTGTGGTCAGGCCCTTCTAAGCATTTGGCAGGTAGAGTCAGCTCTGGACACGAAGACGCTCATCTGTGTCTGTAGCGCATCTGAGCGCTGGCTCTGCATTCGTTTCATCTCAGGTGCTAGCGTTGTGACTGGCTCTGTGCTTTTGGAATTGCTCTAGTAGGTGGATACAACACCTCCTCACTTTTTGTTTGTTTTTTTTTCATTTTAGAAAATATATAGGACTTCTTTATAATTTTGAGTGATCATTGGTTTTTATAAGATTGTTTCCATGTATATCTCAATATGGTTGAAAATCAAACAATCAAAACCAGTGTGGTATTCTAGACTCATGTTTTGGATTCTGAGTGTTGGCACTAGCTCTACAAATACGTGCTGGAAAGGTCTTAGACAAAACTTCTGTATATATTTTTCTGTATGCAAAATGCCCCCTGATTGATGAGAAAGTTGTGAAGGTTCCCATGGATATTATGAGGACAAGTTAAATAAAATTCTTTTGAGCTGCTTTGAGCTTCTCAGAAATCTAAAAGAAAACCAAAAACAAACATTGCCTAAACCTAGCTCTTCCTTTACTCCTGATGGGGAGCTGTCCCTGTCCTGGCATCCCATGCCCCTACACCCCACTCCCACCCCTTCCCCACCCCTCAGTTACCCTTCAGCTTTGTCATACTCCCAGTGTGGCAACACTGGACTGCAACTTTCAGTATCTCCAGTGCCTGGCACAAGGTTAATGCTCAGCTGTTACTTGAATTAAATTGAAGTTTAGAGAGGATGTGGATGGAGTCACAGATTGGTTTTTCTTTTAATTCAATTGGGGGATAGTGTTGACTCTCATTACTGTTATAAAATTATTTGTATGAATTGAGGGAAATGCAGATTGTCTGTGAGAAAGCAAATGAAGACTGGTGTTCTGAATAGAGAATCCTACTGATATTAAAATTAACTGGACTTTTTCACTTCCCAATTAAAGGGGGTAAGACGCCAGCATTTTAGACATTATTATTGGAATATCTTTGATAACTCAAAAACATTGTACATTTTGTTGTGTATCAGTTGTTTGAAGACATGTTTATTAGGAAGATAATGCCATATTAAAGGTCTGAACTAAGCTGTTAGCTTTCAAGCCTTAAGTTTAGAAAGTATACAGTGTACATTTTGAAATGGCAGTTGATTTTGTAAGGTCTTCAGGTTATTTTTGTAGCTATATCCAAAAATAAATGATGACTGTTGGAGTTATTAGAAAGCAAATTATCTCTGTGCCAGAATGCTGGCTTTGGGAGGTTTTTTGTTTTTTGTTTTTTGTTTTTTTGACAACTTACGTTGGGAGAATAACAGCCGATAACAGCACACAATAAACATCTCAATAATTTGTGTTGTGTTTACTAAAAACAAGTTTGTATATTTATAGTCTTGTTCTCAAGTGGCTGACATGAACAGTAAAAGTGGAAAACTTGTGGGAATGAATAGCCAGCAACTGCCGGAAAGCACTGGAAATTTAAGTCATTAAAAATCTTCCCTGTGGTTTGCTATATGCTAACTGAGCCAGATCAACTTTCTGCAGCCCACCCCATCCACTGAGCTCCTGAGCTGTGCTGGAAAGCAGGTGAGGACCCTTGCTCACTCCCTGTTTGGCCTCCTGTACTACTGTTCCCCTTGCTAAGCTGCAGTCTGTCCTCCCAGGATTAGTTCCTTGTTGTGGCCCTTTTTATACAGTGAGTGTCTCCAGGGACACTTTTTTTTTTGAGATGGTGTTTCGCTCTTGTCGCCCAGGCTGGAGTGCAGTGGCGTGATCTCAGCTCACCACAACCTCCGCCTCCCAGGTTCAAGTGATTCTCCTGTCTCAGCCTCCTGAGTAGCTGGGATTACAGGCATGCGCCCCTATACCCGGCTAATTTTTGTGTTTTTAGTAGAAATGGGGTTTCTCCATGTTGGTCAGGCTGATCTCGAACTCCTGACCTCAGGTGATCCGCCCACCTCGGCCTCCCAAAAAGTAGAAAGAGCTTTTTCCGCCCAGTTTTGAATTGGGAACATTTCACGTGTTAGGCAAATATGGTAATTACTATACTATGGAAACCCTGGGACACTTCTAATTAGCCTTGTTTAACTAGTATTTTAATTTGGGCATCTCATTGTTCAGGTATATTCCTTTTCGCTTAATCACCTGGATATCTTGTACAGTCATGTAGTTTAGGTTTCTAGCTAAAACAACTCCTTTTCTCATTAGAATTCACTCGTGTGTGTGTGGTGTCTTTAAATGTAAACTTAGGAATTGCATCTAGGTTTGAGTGGTTGGTGCCACCACCATGTGGCTATGGGATGTTGAACAAAGCACCTAACCTCCCTAAGTCTCAGTTTCTTTTGGAAGATAAGAATGGCAACATTTGCATCATATGGTGGTTGGGAGAATCAAAAGCCCTTACCCACCACACTCTCCTAGTGTCTGATGTGGAAATGTCAATCTCCACTCATGCTCCAGCTCTCTTCAGTTTGCTAGAACCTTTTGTATGGTGAGTTCATTGTTCTTTTAGGATACTGGATATCCTTTAAGACCAGAATGTCCACTGCAATACAAATCAGCTTTCATTTAGATTTTTCTTCCTAGCAGCGTCTCCTGTGGTGTTAAAAGATCCTGACTTCTGCAGAAAGATGGTAGAAGTTCCATAGCCCTTTCATAAATATTGAGTAATAGTTTCTAACCATATCTGCTTCTTAGGTTTGAAGTGTTCCATGGAGATGCTTGGAAGATGTTAGGCCAGGGATCTCTTAGGCCCGTGGTGAATGTGTGCTGACTTGTCACAGGTGAGAAAGGGCAGTAGAGGCAGGCACGATCACATAAGAGCATCTGTGGCTCAAAGTAGTTTGGTCCTTGTCATCTTGGAAAGTTAGTGTCATAGTCGGTGGCAGAAGCACCAGCCTCTACCCAGCAGCTTGTCTGTTACTACCTTTGGAGGAAAGAGTGCAAAGTACGAGTGTCTGCTGAAAGGAAGTGGGTACTGTTCATGCCACTCTCTGGTGCTCACCACCTCTGGAATAATGAGTAACAATTTCTCCTTTGATTTTTTTTTAATTTTTAAAACATTTCTACTGTGGTGAGAAGAAGGAATACAGCAGGAATCGGTAGAGATAGTTCTCTCCTGCAGAATAAGAAACCAAGGGGCTTGGCCTAGCTTTGAATTTTTATTAGAAAAAATGACAAGGAGAAAAAATTCTTTGGTGAGAAAGTTTCATATTAAAAATATGTACAACCTTTCATTCATAAAAAATTCACATAAATTTTTGTATTTAAACCTAAGGCTGTACCTTTCACACACCTCCAACCACCTGTTTTTTTGTTTTGGTTTGTTTGTTTTTTGTGTTATAGAAAGGTACATGGGATAACAAGAGCTAATCCTTACTCAGCTCCTAATGTGTGTCAGTTACTGTTCTAACCACGCTAACCAAATTAGTTTGCTTAATCCTCACCATCCTACCAGGATAAAGAACTGGTCCAAAGCCACAGAGCAGTAAGTAGTGGCACTGGGATTCAATCTTGGCAATCCCTCTGCGTGCACAGATGGGACAAGAAAGCTGATGAGTTGTGGATGTGAATATCAGTACCTTTGGATTACTTGGGTTTTCCTTAGTTCTCCTCCTTTCCATCTTTTCATCCTTGTTTCTGTTTTCTTAGTGTGCACTTGTAAGGAAGGGTGTGTTACTGAGCCAGAGAAATTTTGGGAAACAGAAAGTGGCCAGCAGTCATGTCTGTCAAGGTGAGGTTTGTTGCCCAGTCCTCCTAGCATGGAAGACAGATACAGATAACTTTTGAGAAGAAATGAATCCATTTAACTGCTATGACTGGTACTAGAAGTTGAAAATCATCTTGAAGGAAATTGACTTTGGCGATTAGCATTCAGGTATGCAGTGTCTATGTGAATTCTTCCCAGTGAAAATGATTCTCTGGCAGTTGCTCTTCACTGAAGATGTCCCTCTGGGTTGCTCTGTCCCTCTGTGTGTCTGATGAGCAGTCAGTGCCAGTTGATTTGTGCCGCCATGCTCCTGACAGGTGAGGAAGTTGGGAAGACACCCTGTGGTCCCCCACCTAACCAAAAGCCATACTATTTAGGGGACCTGAAGAGCCTGTGTTGTGGTTAAGAGAGCCCTTTAGTGGAACTATCCAGGGGCTATGTTGAAGCTCAGTTAGTGACATCATCAAGGGAGGGCTCCTGTGGATTTCTTCAAAGAAATCCTAGATGGTTAAAAAGAGCTGCTCTTCCCTCACCCTAGGGTCTTGTGATGGGGGAGAGGAGAGGGAAGGGTGTCCCTTGGCCATGAGTTTGTGGTTTTGTTTAAATATGAAATGCAGAAACGTAAAATCATTTGAAAACAAGATATTAGTGTGCGCAAAGGTGATGATGGGAAATGGAGTTATTGGAAAGGGGCATCAGGAGCTAACAGAAGAGAATGAGCACACTTTCGTTGTGGGATTGTTACACACACACAAGTTGTAACAAAACAGGGAGGAAACACTTGTGGCAGTGACAGTCCTTGTTTCTGTCGCATCGTCGTAGCTGGCATTTATAGCTACCCTTCTTCCACTCCCTATTCTGTATTCTTTTTGCCTTCAGCAGGCAGCTCAGCTGGTCACGGTTCCTTTACCTGATGTGGTGACCATATCCCAAACTGTCATTCCTGAAGGGTCCAGGCCATTCTTAGTTCTGCTGGGGTTGGGTTGTTGCGGTTTTCCATTGGTGTTAATCCCAGGGCATGGTAACACTAAGCGATGCCCTAAGGAAGGGCTCTCCTGTATCCCAGATATACCCTTCCTTACCTGCATAGTGGATTCGTAATCCAGTGTCCACATGATTGTCAGGGTCAGTCACCCCGGCCAGCACAGAAACTCCCTTCTCTGCCTGTTGATTCAGAGGTGTGAGGAACCTAAAGTGGCCAAGGCAGCAGTCTTAGCTTCCAGCTCAGTGGAATCATTGTTGTATCTCCTGCTGGAAGCATGTCTTCCTTTGGATCTGAGACCTATAGGCCAGCAGAGCATAAGGTTGTGAGGACAGGAAGCAGGTTTTGCTGGTGGATCCTAGGGCAACCATGAGTTGTACCACTCCCGCTTCCACCTGGTGATTCCTGAACTCACACATCCAGCCTGTCAGAAAAAGAGCACTCCTGCTTCCAGGTGATTGTGTTATGATCCAGCTGCTGGATTTTCTTCTTGAGTGGTAAATCTTTTAAGTTTTGTGAGATTACACTTAGCAGCGGGCATGTTGTATTTGCTTAGTATTTATTTGAATAAGATCCAATGAATTGAAATAATAGAACTAGAAGAATCCTTAGAAAGTATCTAGACCAAATTGACTTTTCAGACAAAATGAAGACGCAGAATGCTAAAGCCCAAACTGAAATTCAGATTTTCTTTTGCCAGCCAAGAAGAATTTCCCGGTTCTAGCTTTGCTCTGCTCACGCATGGCTCAGAAGCAGGCTTTGATGTGGGTTGATAGTTGGGGGTGTCAGATGATGAGCTAAGATTTATCTTCAGTTGGTAGCCAAACAAACTTGGCTACCAGTCAAAGGTGGTGGTTGTACGTGCAGAGCAGTGCCATTTCCCGTCCAAATGCTAAACATGGTGGGCTAAGTGGTAGAGATTTTATAGAGCAGAATGTAGAGAATCCTGCTGTCTTAACTCCTCTGAAAAATGAAGAAAAACATCTTGGAAATTAATAGATTAAATGTAAATGACTAAAATACATAGCTGATAGGTAAGGCTTATATTTAAAACATAAAATTTCAATCAAAATAGACAACTACTTTAATAATTGAATTTTCCTTTAGCAAATTTGGTGAAGGATTAGCAGTAGGTAGATGCTTAAGATTAGTGCTTTTTTTTCCCCCTGAAGCCATCATACCATAATATCACTAAGGTCAAGAGCATATTTAATTTGTGCATGGTGTTGTGGCTTCAGACCTTGCATTGGGTGGTGGTGTGCAATCTTCCAGCTAATTTTAAAAATGTGAGCATTCTGCACAAATACAATTGTTTTCCTGGGATGAATAGGTGTTGCCAAACAACAGGACCATCAAATGATTCAGACCTACCTTATTTTTAAAAGAGGAAAACATGCTGGACTAGGAATGGATGCGCTGGCCCCTGGTCATTGCCCTGCCTTGTGCTGATTGGGTTCTTTGGGCCAATTAACCTCTGAACCCCAGTTGCCTTTTCTGTAAAATGGAGATGATGATGCCTGCTCCAGGTTCCAGGCCACAGGGTTGAGAATCAGGTCCTTTTGTAATCTGTCCATTTCCTTACATATACAGGAAGTTAACTCTCTTGTTTTAGAATGAAACATTTTGAATCATGTATGATAATTTAGCAGAGGCTTAAATAATAAGATGATAGATACATATGAGGCTTTTTGGTAGATATTGAGAGCCTATTAATATGGTAGGTTGACTGGTTAATGCTTTATGCTTTTCTGTAGATACTGGGAGAGATTTTAAGAAATTCAATAATTTTTTTTAAATGTCTGAATGATGTTATATAGCTCAGAGATTTGTTTGCTTAGATCAAGGCTGTATCCATATCTATAATGGCAAAAACCTCAATTACTTTTGCACCAACCCAGTAGTCTACATTAGTGGGTGATCAGTGTGAAGCTTGTAATTTGAGTTAGGATCTCTGTTGCAAATTTGAATCACATCTGAATGCAAAGGAAAGATGTATCATTTGCTAATAGACAATAATGACCTCACTGATTATTTTTAAGGGCTAGTGCTTTTTATTCAGAATATCTTATTTTCTAATTTAAGATTCCCTAATACTACTCTTTTGATACTTAAAGTAATTTTTATTTGCAGCTTTATTGGCACCTGGGTTCTCTGGTTTGCTTTGTTTTCAGATAATCCCTTTCCAAACTCAAAACCCCCATCCTGCTCCAGAAATGCTTAAACAGGTGGGCCTCCAGTGTGCCTTAGAGGGACATTCTCACCCCAGAGCAGCGCTCAGGGAAGACAGAGTTGAGAGAGAGGTTCGCCAGAGAGAGGCACACGTCCCGGCTGGGCGGGTCCAACTGGACAGCTGGACTAGATGAAGAAACCGAAAAGCAGGAAAAGAAAATTGCCCTTAATCCTATAAAAATAACAAACATGATGCCCTTTTTTTTTTTTTTTAAATTATTATTATTTATCCGGAGTTTCGCTCTTGTTGCCTAGGCTGGAGTGCAATGGCGCGATCTTGGCTCGCCACAACGTCTATCTCCAGGCTTCAAGCGATTCTCCTGCTTCAGCCTCCCGAGTAGCTGGGATTACAGGCATGCACTACCATGCCTGGCTAATTTCGTGTTTTTAGTAGAGACGGGGTTTCTCCACGTTGGTCAGGCTGGGCTCTACTCCCGACCTCAGGTGATCTGCCCATCTTGGCCTCCAAAAGAGCTGGGATTATAGGCGTGAGCCTCCACACCCGGCCCAAATTCACTTTTAAGCCATAGCAAGTCGGCAAAAAAGAATAAAGAGGAAGGTCATTAAGGATTAAGAGATTTACCCTCAGTTGGTCATAATCAATGATCATCAGAGAAATCCAAATCAAAATTGTATCATCTCACCCCAGTTAAAATGGTTTTTATTCCAAATATCCGGCAATAACAAATGCTGGTGAGGATGTGGAGAAAAGGAAACCCTTGTACACCCTTGGTGGGAATGTAAATTAGTACAATGACTATGGAGAACAGTTTGGAGGTTCCTGAAAACCTCCAAATTGTTAGAGGTACCTTATGATCCGGCAGTCTTACTGCTGCGTATATACCCAAAATAAAGGAAATCAGTGTATCGAAGAGATATCTGCACTCCAGTTGCAGCACTGTTTACAGTAGCTAAGGTTTGGAAGCAATCCAAGTGTCCATCAACAGCTGAATTGATTAGGAAAATGTGATACATACACAATTGAGTACTACTCAGCCATAAAAAATGATGAGATTTAGTCATTTGCTACAACATGTATGGAACTGGAGATCGTTATGTTAAGTGAAATAAGCCAGGCACAGAAAGACAAACATTGCATATTCTCACTTATTTGTGGAATCTAAAAATCAGAACAATTGACCTCATGGACATAGAGAGAAGAAGGATCGTTACCAGAGGCTGGGAAGGGTAGTGGGAGGTTGGGGTGGGGGGAGGTAGGGATGGTTAATGGGTACAAAAAAAAGAATTACACTTAGTATTTGATAGTACAGCAGGGTGACTATAGTTAATAATAATTGTACATTTTAAAAGTACTTTAAGAGTAATTGGATTTTTGGTAACACAAAGGATAAATGCCTAAGGGGGTAGATACCCCTTTCTCTAAGATGTGCTTATTTCACATTGCATGCCTGCATCAACACATCTCATGTACTCCATAAGTAAAAACTATATATAGTTTTTTAAAGGTTACAGCATGCAAACAGGTGGATTATTTTAAAGCTGGATGATGGGTACACGGAAGGTTATTAAACCCAGTTGCTCTTCTTTGGTGTATGTTACATTTTTTCTGTAATATATAAAATAAAAACCTTTAAGAATAATGTATTGAGGATCTGTACATGTATGATTAAGGTATAAAAATGCCTGTGAATTAAAAACATGAAATGTCCATAAGGTCATTTTTTTCCTCAAACGAGAAAAGACTGAGGCCTGAGGAATACACAGGACTCTGGATAGTACTGGTGATATTTTAAGCTGAATGAGAACACTTCATAGTAAATTTTTCTTTAAACTTTTATATATGTCATAAATATTGCCTACGATTTTTAAGTTAAGTCTATGGAGAGATTTTAACCTTTCAGCTTCACTTATCTGAAGCAAGGTAATAGTAATGGCAATACCTCCTTCTAAGATATTTGTGGAGATAAAATAAGCTATGTAAAATAATGTATGTAAAAATGACTTAAACTTATTGTTGCTAAAATACATTGTTTAAATTCACTAACAAGATAGTTTTTTCAGACATGCGATGGAAGTAAAATATGTTCATTGTGGGAAAATCAGAAAAGAAGGAAAAGTTTAAATAAAAATCATTTATAACACACTTGTTGGGGTGATCAGACCCAACACCAGGTCGTGGGGGTGACGAAGTCCAGCAGAGTCAAAGGAATGAGAAAAGACAGTTTGAGAGAGAAAGTGGGTCCAGGGGGCCATCGCTAGTGTATGGAGGCTGCGAAGGCCCCGAACCCTGGAAGCCCAGACTATTTATTGGTGATCAAACAAAGAAACGGGTGTTGAGAATGTGGGGGTCGAAAGGGTGCCGTTACATTAAGCACATGATTTACAGCTGTGATGGTTTAGCATCTGCTCTGCTACTTGAGATAATGGAGAGCAGGTTCTTTTAATTCAAGATACGATCGATCCTGGGAGAGCGAGGAGCCAGTGAGTCTAGACACATTCCAGAGCCATGAGCCCTGGATTCTCTCCAAGCCACGAGGGGTTTTATGCCCTGGGCTTAGATTGTGGTGCGTCAGGGTAGCCTTCCACCCTTTAGCGCAGAGCTTGGCGCTCCAAAGGCCACAGGGAGTTTTAGACCCTGGACCCCGGACATGTTCCAAGACTCTTTTACATTATGTCAGACATGCAAGCCCTGCCTCAGCTTCTCCCAACACTCAGCTTTTCTCCCATCACACACCATCACTAATGTCTTAGTTTATTTCTTTTTAGTGTGATTTTATTTTCTTCCCTCAGAACCAGAACTAATTGATACAGTTGTTTTCTAGGATATTTTTGCATTGCCAAAGTATGACAGCAAGAACACATGCTTAAAAAGCAAAGAATGAAGTGGCTCCTCTGAGTGTTCCACCAGGTGCTCCTTGAGGGCAGGCGTCTCTCCCCTCTGTGTGTCCTCCCTGAATGCACCTGTTTGGTGCCTCCTGAATACTCATTGGCTGAGTGATTGACGGCCACAGGTGCCAGCTTGGTTGACAGGTACTCTGAACAAGAGAGAAGACAGAGCCTCTGGGACCCTGACCTAACCTTGAACTTGCTTTGTGACCTTAGGAAAGTTTGTTCACCTCATTAGCCTACCTTTCCTCATCTACAAGCCAGAGCTCTAAACATCGATGTTTAGATGTCTGTTTTAGCTCTAAATTAACTACTAATACTAATAACTACTAGATACACCAAGGGTATTTAGTTGAGAGTGAGTGAAAAGTGGTGATAAGGAAAAATGTGAATTTCACAAGTTTTCAAAGTGATTTGCAACCTCAATGAATAGTGCATGTGATTGAACATAGTTTCCAGTAGAATTTTTATTCAGGAGTTAGCAGCTATGATGAGTGGAAAAGAATAGAAGTTAGAGTCATAGGGGGTACTATTCCACAGGATTTTGAGGCAGGTGAATGCCTGAATATGGTCAAAAGATGAAAATACTAACTGTTGGGTTTCCGCCAGACGGTAATTATAATGTAGCTCTTCAGCATTGTTTTATCTTGCTTTAATGGAAGAATATTGCTGCCACTTAATAGATGAGAAGGGTGGAATGGTCGTTTTGCGTTCATATCAGATTTGGTGTGGAGTTCTCTTTTTCCTAATTCAGGCCTGGCTAATAGTATAAACTCTATCCAATAAGAAGATATATTATTTTCTGACAACAAAGTTTGGAAAATACAGGAAAGAATGTGTAACTGTGTTTCCTGGGACGTGTCCTAAAGAAGCTGGGACTAGAAGGTCATCCCCCAGCACATGCAGGTTCAGAACTAGTTTGAGGCACCGTGGTCCCCGGATTCCAGGGCTCTGACCACAGATCTGTGTTTTCTGAATTCCTTTATTATCTCTAGGCCATTTCATTCACAGATTCTTATCAACCAACTGAGATTAATTGAATTGTGTTTGAATGAGAACTGGATTTGTGAACATTTAAATGAGATAAAATAAATTTGTCTATCTGGAAATAAAACCTAAAGTTTTCTTCAAATGTAGTTAGCGTTTCAGAGGGCTTAAGAGAAACTCCTACAACTCAGTAATAGAAAAGACTACCCAACTAAAAATAGGCAAATGATCTGAATAGACATTTCTCAAAAAATACACAAGCAAGCACATGAGAAGATGCTCAACATCATTAGCCATCAGGGAAATGCACATTAAACTGCTGCACACTCACCAGGGTGGCTATCATTTTTTAGAAGACAGGCAATAGCAAGTATTAGAGAGAGTTTGGAGAAACTGGAAACCTCATCCATTGCTAGTGGGGTTGTAAATTGATGCATCACTTTGGAAACCAGTCCTGTAGTTCCTCAAAAAGCTGAACATAGAATTATCATTTGACCCAGCAACTCCACTCCTAGGTATAGACCCAAGAAAAATGAAACATGTTTATACTAGAAAATTTGCACACAAAAGTTCATAGCAGTATTCATAATAGCTAAAAGTTGATGAACAGCCCAGATGTTCATCAGCTGATGAACAGATCAACAAAATGTGGTCTCTCTTACTGGGCTATATTTTAAAGGTAAACACTGATATATGCTACAACATGGATAAACCCTGAAAACATGCTAAGAGAAGGAAGCCAGTGACAAAAGACCATGTATCGTATGATTCCTTTTATATGGAATGTCCAGAGTAGGCATATCTGTAACACCAGAGAATTGGTTGCTTAGGGCTGGAGTGAAATATTGTGTGGTTGGTTGGTGGTAACTGAAAAGTACAGGGCTTTGGGGGTTGACATAGATGTTCTAAACCATATTTGAAAGGTTGGACAACTCTGTGAATATACTAATAACCATTGCATTGTACATTGACAATGGGTGAATTACATATGTGAATTTTGTCTCAGTAATCTGTTATCCACCCCCTTCTCATCTGAATCAGTTTTAACATCTTACTCTTGAGAGAGAGAGAGGGAACAGATATGGTTAATCATCTTTCAAGAATAGTTTAATAGAACAAAAGTTACAAAGTTCTCAGTCTGGTGTGGAACATTTGCGTGAGGGAGCGCAGTGTACCGCATGCGCCGGGACTGTGCAAAAGGTGCTGCACGCAGAGCAAGTGGGATTGCTTGGAACTTCAGGGAAGCCTTTACTCACCAGGCGGCAAGGGGCAGAAGGGTGTTCCTGGCCAAGGGTGGCACGAAGCATGTGGTGATGTTGCTTTTTAAGTTACAGAGTTGGGTAGGGAGTGCAAGTGGTGGCAGACGGGTCTGGAAAGGGAGATTACCTTTCAAAACGTTTATCTTTCATTAAAGAGGAAACTATATATGTAAATACTGTGCTGAACCAGTCTTTATCTTCTGGAGTTTTGAGTTTGTGAATTAATAACACAGAGCTCTCATTTGCTGAATGTTTGCAGTGTGCCTGGCCCCAGTCTGAGGTCCTTTCTTATGATACTCCTCACAACTCAGTGAGGGGTATGCTACTATGGCGTGTGTCAAGCGGACGAGGAAAAGGGCAGCAAGAGGGTCCTGGTGGCCACTGCTGTGCAGCTGGTGGGTGAGTGAGGAGGCCCAGAGTCAGAGTCAGGCAGCCAGACTCCAGAGCCCGCCTTCCTGAACCCTGACCTCCCAGTGACATCTCTGGGGGCAGCAGTCTGCGGAACCATTGTTCTAGTTGAATTTCTTCCAGCCTCTTTTTCAGGGTGCTTTTGGTTCGTTAAAATGACCAAATATGTCTACAATTAACTTGGCAATCACTTTGTTTTTCTTGCACAACTGTAGTTGTTGCTGGTTCACTTAATAAATTGCAGAAGAACAGAGTGGTGATAATCACAGGGATTTCTTACTTGAGCTGTGTGTATTTAGTGTTCATTCAGATTACATTTGCTTTAGGTTGAGAGAAATCCTTCTAAACAGTGATGACACTGGTTGTTCCCTGAGATGACTTCTTGTGTAAATCTGTCTGTCAACACCATTTGGAAGGCTTCTGACTCAGAAGATGAACATCCTTGGGATGGGCAAAGTGATGCTTGTTTTGCTTTCCCTAAAAGTAGTTCTAGGTGTAAGAAGTGATGTGACTGACTTAGGGTCTTAGATTATGGCCCAAATACAGACTTTTAGCAGTTCTGCCCTTTGTTTTTTTGTGGAGATTTTCCTACCTTTAATAGCTTTACTGACAACAGTAACACTCTAAAATGAGAGAACATGTCTTATATTAGAGAGGGTAATAGGTTGGTATTTTTTGAACCATCAAAGGCCTAGGTCAAAACTAACCTTTTCCTCTGACTTTTTAGTCAAAGAACATACCCTTTAGCTAATACCCCAAGATAGAAGTTCTTTGGTGCTGAGAGTCAACGACAGTCACATTTTCCTTGAGAAGGGAAGGAAAGCTCTATCTCTGGATAGCTGGGCAGATCCATAGCCCCATAGCACAAAATTCGGGCAACTGAGAACCCAGCTGGCCCCCAGTTGGCAATTCCTCAACATTCTGGTATGTCCTAACATTGCCAAATAGGCTGGAAGGATTTAGAGAACAGGAAGTAAGCTACTGGGAGATAAGGCTGCAGCTGTAAATTGTAGACAGGGGAGGAAATGGGAATAACAGCATTAGCAGTTTGGCTTTATTTTTAAACCAAAAATCACTGGAAAGATTTCTGTCTCTAAGGGTGTTACTCACCTATTCGTTTATACTGTTGGAACTCTTAGCAAAGTCTGTAAATGGGACCACGTTTCCATGTACTGCTGCATCTCAACTGATGAAGAATTTCTGAAAGATGAAATTGAGTCTGTGAACATTTCGTTTATCCAACAATGGCAACTGTGTTGTCATAAAGACCAAAAAATCTTTAATTTCACATTAGAAATCATTTGAAAATATTTTTTGCCTCCACTCTTTTGTGTTTGTGTCATGCTATGACCGTTCAAGCTTTTTCATGAAGAGGTTTGTTTTTGATGGATGTTTAAAGGTAAAAAGGTAGATAATGTGTCTAGCCCCTCTCCTCTGGAGTATGACATCTTGTCATCCAGTATTATTTTACAGAGAGGATCATAGTGGATGAGTATTCATTGGTATTACATTTAAATAAGGTAATAATTTAAAAACTGATCAGTCATGAATATTGTGTTTTTAATTTGTCATGTTCCATTCCACAGTGGCCATTCTGAAGTACATGAATGACTATGGGTTTAGATAACTAATGTGTTAGGGACCAAATTGTAGCCACATGCACATTTGTGGATTCTAGTGCTTGGGTCAAATCATTGGCAGATCTGAAAGAAGTTTGTGAAGTTGGCTTTTATTTACCATTTGGAAATCCTAAATTTTATGACATGTTCAGTGTCATTTAAGGACTTTTGTTGATGTTGGTCTAACTTAAAAAAATCAGTAATTCTAATACAGGATTTTTTAAACTAAGCTAAAAAAAAATGAATCTGGGTTTGTTGCCCTGCTCCCCACGTGAGTTGAGCCCCCTCCTGTGTCTTTGTACAGAGGACTATATTAATGTCTGTTTAGGAAACAACTCCAGGGACACAAGATGTCCTAATCGCTGTCCTTAGCCCTAACAGTGTCTGGTTTATCATAGGCAGGCAGGCAGTGTATGCTGTTGTTCAAATGCCTTTGGGAATTGAAAGTAAACTACTTGAGGGAGCCGCGGTGGCTGCGGCCGGTTGTCCTGGCGCAAAAGGAGGCGAGGCTGTGCGGTCGAGGCCACCTGGGCAAAATTGGAGAAAAAAAAAAGGAAAGTAGACTACTTGAAATCATTTTCAATACCTTCTATATAGTTCAAAGATATAAGTTAACAAGGATTACAACCTCTAATAATATATTGTTGTTTGCACAATATATTCAGAATTACTATATGTCAGTATTCAAAGGTGAACATGCTGTCCTTTTCCTCAAGCAGCACAGACCTGTGGTGGGGGGTGGTGTTCACAAGCTGATAGTTACGTAAGCACTGCATCCGCAGAGCTATGACTAGAGCAAGGAAGAGGGTCTCAACAGAGAGGATACAGCTAGATGGGGCCACCTGGGAGTTCTTCGTGTCCACATTCATGCAAGGTGAGCCGTCAACTGGATTCAGTTTTCCTGGTTATCACCAGGTCTGAAAAGATCTCAGCCTCACAGCTGCCTCTGATTTTTGCAGTTTTAAAAAAGAGCTATGATATTCTTCACACTTTAAGTAGAATAATTTCCTCTCGAAAAAATTGATTTTATTATACATTTTACAACAAGTGCAGATAACACCAAGTGTGGCCAACCAAGGCTGCTCAAGGCAGACTAAATCAGGTGGTTCTTGGGGGTTCCTCCTAGCCCTCTGGTGCCCTAGACACAAGTTTAAAGACCTAAAATCAGGTATGTCCATGGCATTGCTTTGAGAAGTCCCAGGGTTTATGCGTTAGTCTGAAAGCAGAAATTGTACTTTGGACAGAGGGTGTGAGGAGGGGCCTGGGCACTGTGGAAGTCTTTAACCATCAGTCCTTTTTGTTTTCAGATATAAATTAGAATTTGGAAACCATTAACACCAGTGCCACATGTTCACAACTATTATGATTAGCTATTAGGCACTAAATGCTGGGAGTAGACAAAGGTTCAAATCTTTTTTTATTCATAGCAGGAGTACTCTTGCTGGTTAATAATAGCTCTCATTTTATTGATGTATGTCAGTATCTAGCTGCGTGTCTGGAGGTTCTGACTTCCCAGCTGGAACTTACCTGAGAACAGCAGGTGTGTTTCATAGCTACCAACTCAGTATTAGTCACATAGCATGAACGTAAAAAATGTGTGCTGAATGTCTCAGAATTAATTCGTGATCACCAGGATGGGCCAGTCAGGAACAGCCTCAGGGAACATTCTCCAGGGTGAGCCCTGCTGTGTTGCTTTTGTGGCTCATGGTGTCCGGGAACCATTCCGTAACCCTCAGTCCCTTGCTACTTTTACTGGGCTCTGTGAGGCCACCCTCAGACTCCTCCGGCACTCATCTATTCTCAAAAGCCACCTAGCAGAGCTGCTACCTTTTTAGATAAGTGATCAGAATTTTTCAAATTATAGAACAAAGTTCTTAGAAATTTTGAAACTTATAATTTCTTCCTATTTCCTCTGGTGATAAATCCTAAACAACTTAGATTTTTCAACTATGTATTTTTTTTCCCAGATTAACCACATTCAAATGCTAAACTATTTAGAAATAAGGTAGACCAAAAAAGACACTGAAAATTTTGCTTCAGGAGGAAAATGAACCTAAATAGTACTCACCCTTTCCTCTTTCCATACTAAATAAATAATACCCTGATTCAAATCCATAGTAAATGTTGTTAAAATAGTTTCCCTACAGCACAGGACCAGCAGGTGAAGGATCATCTGTGAGAGGCAGGTGCTGGGTGCGGACGGGCCCCAGGTCCCCTCTTTGTTTTTGTAGTAGTGGGCATGTTCGCGCTGCCTCTCATTGTTAGGAAGCTGTGTCAGTGGGGCTGATTCCCTGTGGACTCTCGTGTGAACTCTGGCTGTTCCCTCCGCTGATCCCCGCATTCGCCCCCAGTCTTCTCCCTTTACTGACTGCATTCTAATTAGTTTTTCAAGTTTGATCACATCACAGAAATAATCCTGGCCCACAGATTCATTTCCTGTGGTAAATGTCTTCTTGGTGGTTTTCTAGGTTGTGCTGGTGAGGTGGAATGAGCCCTACCAGAAACTGGCCACGTGTGATGCGGATGGAGGCATATTCGTGTGGATTCAGTACGAGGGCAGGTGGTCTGTGGAGCTGGTCAACGACCGTGGGGCGCAGGTGAGTGGCAGGCGCAGCTCTGCCAGTGAAAGGCTGCGGGGTAGAGAATGCCCAGACAGGCATTCCAGAGCAAGCGCGTTAGCACCACACAGCAGCCCGTGCTCCAGAGCTGGGGGAAGAGAAATCAATCAAATTAGAATCCTGTGGCCGGGCGCAGTGGCTCACGCCGTGATCCTAGCACTTTGGGAGGCCGAGGCGGGTGGATCACGAGGTCAGGAGATCGAGATCGTCCTGGCGAACATGGTGAAACCCCATCTCTACTAAAAATATAAAAAATTAGCTGGGCGTGGTGGCGGGCGCCTGTAGTCCCAGTTATTCAGGAGGCTGAGCTTGCAGTGAGCCGTGTGCGCCACTGCACTCTAGCCTGGGTGACAGCGTGAGACTCCGTCTCAAAAAAAAAAAAAAAATCCTGCTTTTCATTTCTTTTGCATGTGTCACTGATAAAAAGAGAGTGCAGGATCATGCCTCGTTTTCAGCCGTGCTGCTGTTGTGCGAACTCTCCAACTTTTAAGCTTTAATTAGATCTGTGAAATCATTTTTTACCCTTCAGTGTTACAATTCTGTGTTAAATTTGGGGCCTCTGGCATATCACTGTTTTGCCCCCTTTGAAAGGTATCTTCCCTGTGTTGTCATTTCATCGGTCTCATGGAGAGCTTCACGTGACTTCTCACAACCTGCTCAACAAGGGAAGGGGGCTACAATCTCTTCCGCAGGTTTCAATCAGCACAGCCACCTGTTGTCATCTTCCAGCTCTTCCTTTCTGATAAAATTTGCCTCTGCTCTCAGGAAACAGTTGTACCCAGGACACCTGCTGAGCTGCGCTGTTTCCAGTTCTCCCATAGATTGTTCTGGTTTATGGGAGAGCTTCATGGTGCACTTTTTGTATGGGTTTAAGGATACAAGTTTGAGCAGGCAGCTCCCATCCTGGGGATTGTACAAAACTGTGACTTCAGAACCTGAGTCCTCAGGGGGTGTCAATTAATAATTAATGAGAGGTTTCTTGGACTATTTTAACTCTCAGAATGATTTCCCTGTGGCTGCCTTTCTATACACTTCTAAGGTACTTGGATTCTCATCCTTCCCTCTCCCACCTGATGCTTAAATAAGCTGTGAGCTTCCCAAGCTGCAGATCGGTCAAGTGACATAAAATTACAATGAATGAAGATCGTATTGTCGGCGGCTCACGAAAGACCCTGTGTGAAAGCAGCATTCTTTTTTTCTGAGTTGATTTGGTAGAGTCAATGTAATAATATTGACTGACTGATAAGGCCTTACCAGTTTCCTTCAGGCCTCCTTACAGTGAGAAAAGGAAGAGGCAGAGCGTCCTCTGTGACCATTAACTGGCCTTCTTGAAGGAGAGTCACAGATGTGGACATCTTCATGTGGGTGGACATGTGATCAAGAGCACGAGCTCCGGAATCAGACAATGTCAGCCATGAATCTCACCCCATGACTTGTGTGGGAGATACTTCCCTGTGTCTCAGTTTTCTTATTTGTAATGTAGGGGCTATAATGTGCCTGCCTCAGGATCACGGAGGATTACATAAGACTGTGTATGAAAAGTGCCTATAGCACTGCCTGCATCTTATCACAGTACCACCTTATCTAGCACAGAACTGCCCTGCCCTGAAGCAGTAGCCATAGGTCATCACCAAAATGAGTTTCAGGCCTTGAGGTAGCAGCTTTTCATGGTTTTCTGTGAAATGGACACCTCTCCGAGTTGGCCTGTAAAGGTTCTGAAATGCTGTCATTCTTCCATTAACCAAAGCATGGGATTCTTTTCCCTAGAAAGGCCCAGTGATGAGGTGAGACATATCCTCAAATTTAGGGTGACCAGAGGACTTGAAATCACTGCTCAGAGGAAGAAATGGAAGAGGATCAAGGATAAACGCCAAATGAGGGAGAAGGATAAACGCCAGATGAGTGCTTGGCTTTTTTATGCGTTATATCTTTCAGTCTCCAGGAACCCTGTTCTAAAAATATTGTTATTCTCAGTTAATAGAAGAGAAGAATCCAGGTCAGGAGTTCAGTAACTTGTCCAAGGAAGTTCATGGGTGGTAAGCCAGAATTCAAACCCTAGTTTGTTTGAGTCTGTAATTCCTCACCACATTATCATGCTCCCAAACAATGCTCCCAAACAAGAAAGGATTTTCTCTTTTGTCGGAAATGCGTGTATTCGTAGTGTAGTTACATGCTGCATAATGACGTTTCAATTAACGCAGACTGCATATACAATGGTGATCTCATAAGGTTATAATGGAGCTGAAAAATTTCTCTCACCTAGTGACATTACAGCACGACACATTCCTCATGTGTTTGTGGTGTTACTGGTGTGAACAAACCTACTGTGATGCCAGTTGTATAAAAGTGTAGCACATTTTTATACAAGCATATGGAGTCCAAAAGTCCGTAATGCTTGATAATAACAAATGACTATGTTACTGGTATTTACTGTACTTTTTATTATTTTAGAGTGTGCTTCTACTTTTTTTTTTTTTTTTTTTTTTTTGAGACAGAGTCTTGCTCTGTCACCCAGGCTGGAGTGCAGGGGCACTGTCTCGGCTCACTGCAAGCTCCGTCTCCCGGGTTCACACCATTCTCCTGCCTCAGCCTCCCAAGTAGCTGGGACTACAGGCGCCCGCCACCACTCCTGGCTAATTTTTTTTGTATTTTTTTTAGCAGAGACGGGGTTTCACCATGTTAGCCAGGATGGTCTCGATCTCCTGCCTGACCTCGTGATCCACCCGCCTCAGCCTCCCAAAGTGCTGGTATTACAGGCGTGAGCCACCATGCCTGGCCACTTCTACTTATTTGAAAAAAAGAAAGTTAGCAGTCTCAGGCAGGCCCTTCAGGAGGTATTCCTGAAGAAGGCATTGTTATAGGAGATGACAGCTCCATGGATATGTTATTGCCCTTTGTGTTAGGGTTCTCTAGAGGGTGGAACTAATGGGATAGATGTCTATATGAAAGGGAGTTTATTAGGGAGAATTGACTCGCATGATCATGAGGTGAAGTCCCACAATAGGCCGTCTGCAGGTTGAGGGGCAAGGAAGCCAGTGGTGGATCAGTCTGAGTCCCAAAATCTCAAAAGTAGGGAAGTTGACAGTGCAGCCTTCAGTCTGTGGCCGAAGGCCTAAGAGCCCCTGGCAAACCACTGGCGTAAGCCCGAGAGTCCAAAAGCTGAGTAACTTGGAGTCTGATGTTCGAGGGCAGGAGGCATCAGCATGGGAGAGAGATGAAGGCTGGAAGACTCTGCAAGTCATTCTTCCATCTTCCCCTGCCTGCTTTATTCTAGCTGTGCTGGCAGCTGATTAGATGGTATCCAACAGATTGAGGGTGGGTCTGCCTCTCCCAGCTCACTGACTCAAATGTTGTTAATATCCTTTGGGAACAACCCTCTCAAACACAGCCAGGAACAATACTTTGCATTCTTCAGTCCAGTCAAGTTTGACACTTAATATTAACCATCACACCCCTGAAGACCTTCCAGTGGGACAAGGTGTGGAGGTGGAATCATCCTGACCCAGTGTAGGCCTAGGCTAATGTGTTTGTGTCTTAGTTTTTAGCAAAAACATTTAAAAAGAAAAAAAATATTCATAGAAAAAGCTTACAGAATAAGGATATAAAGAAAAAATATTTTGGTATAGCTATATAATATGTTTGTGTTTTAAGTGTTATTACAAAAGGATCAAAAAAAGTATCAAACTTTTTGAAAAATTGAAAAGTTTAAAAAGTAAAACAGTTACAATAAGCTAAGGTTAATTTATTATTGAGGAAAGAACCATTTTTTAAATAAAATGAGTGCAGCCTAAGTATCCAGTGTTGATAAAGTCTGCATAGCATACAAGGTAATGTCCTAGGCCTTCAGTCACTCTCCACTCACTCTCTGGCTCACCCAGAGCAACTTCCAGTCCTGCAAGCTCCATTCATGGTAAGTGCCCTTTATAGGTGAACCATTTTTTATCTTTTATACTGTATTTTTACTGTATGTTGTCTATGTTTAGATAGCTTTAGTCACATGAATACTTGCCATGGTATTACAGTTGCCATGTGTACAGGTTTAGTCACGTGTACAGGTTTGGAGCCTAGGAGCAATAGGCTGTCCCACACAGCCTAGGTGTGGAGCAGGCTCTACCATCCAGGTTTGAGTAAGTGCACCCTGTGGTGATCACACAAGGGACTTGCCTAATGACATACTTCTTAGAATGTATCCCCATTGTTAATCGACATGACTGTATACCACAAGGAGCTCAGGCTTCATTACCATTAAAAGGCCCACCCCACCAGCCAAGCAGTGCCACCAGCACATGGATTCTCCTAGCAGGAGCCTCTGTGAGCAGGGGCCCTCTGTCATCTCCATAGCAGCTGTGAGGTCACCACCACCCGGCACTTCCCTTGTGTTTCTTTCCATTGAGAGTTTGGAGCAGATATTAGAAACAAGAAAGGGAGGATGAGTTTAGCCCTGGAGGCAAATGAGCTTCCCTGGGCCACAGAACGTCTGGAAGCACCCAGAATCTCACAAATGCCTGCCTACCAGGTTCGACTAAAGTAATTACTGTATGTTGTGATCTCATTTAGAGTTTTGTTTACTTTTGCCGTTTGGAACTCAGATTTTTCAAATCTTAGAACCCATTGAACAACCGTCATCATTAAACACTGGCATTTTGGGAGAGGCTTGGCTGCCTTTAATCGTCTTGGAGTCAGATCTTATCCAACTAAAAGGACACCACACACTTGTGACGTTGGATCACTGGTCAAGGTAGTGGTGGCTTTGTGCACCTGGAAAAGTTCTGTGGCTTAGAAGAGGAGTGTCCTTGAAACCAGCTCAGAGAAAAAGACTACTTTTTAGAAGAAATGACAGATTATCTTCATTATATAGCATGACTTTCATTGTCACAAAGAAATCATGCATTTGGCAAAAGCTAAGAGATGCTTTAACAGTTTCTTTTTCAGGAAATTATTAAGAGTCCTTTATTTCAAAAATGAGTTTGGAACAGTACACGCATTATTTTACAGTATTAGTCACCAGGGGTGGCTGTACCAGGCACACACACTCTGAGACAGTGTGATGAAAAGCTGCCTGGGTCAATGGCATGGTCAGCCTGCTGCTCAGCTTCAATTAATCCCTGCCTGAGAACTCTCTTTAGTAAAGCAAGAGCATTGCAACCTTCTGCAGTTGAAAAACAACCACAAGAACTGGAGTTTCTGCCTTTTTGTTTTGTTTTGTTTTAGAGACAGGGTCTCTCTGTCACCCAGGCTGGAGTGCAGTGGCGTGATCTTGGCTCGCTGCAACCACCGTCTCCTGGGTTCAAGCAATTCTTGTGCTTCAGTCTCCTAAGTAGCTGGGATTACAGGCATGCACCACCACACTCGGCTAATTTTTTGTACCTAAAAGGGAGGTACTAAACCCTGTCTCTTCTAAAATAGAGACAGGGTTTCACCATGTTACCCAGGCTGTTCTTGAACTCCTGGGCTCAGGTGATCCACCCACCTTGGCCTCCCAAAGTGCTGGGATTACAGCTATGAGCCGCCACTTTTTTTCTTTTCTTTTTTGTTTTTTGTTTTTTTAAGTAATTTGATACTTGGTTTTCTCTGGTTTTGTTTTTCCAGTCGTGATATATTCTTATCACTTTATGTTGACCTAATAAACCCAAATTTGGCCAAGTGGCTAGTTGGGAGACTGAGTCAGGAGGATCTCTTGTGACCAGAGTTCAAGATCAGCCTGGACAATATAGCAAGACCTCATCTCGACAACAATAGTTTTAAAATTAGCTTGGTATGGTAGCACCACCCTGTAGTCCCAGGTACTCAGAAGGCAGCAGCAGGAGGATGGCTTGAGCCCAGCCATTTGAGGCTGCAGCGAACTCTGATTGTGCCACTGCGCTCCAGCCTGGCGACAAAGCAAGACCAAGTCTCTAGACAAATAAATAGAAACCCAGTTAGTCCATGTGAACGTCCTCTATTACCAGTTTTTTTGTGTGATGTCAAATTGCTGGTATGTCTAAGAAGCTTCTTTTTACTGGCTATGCATTTTGGCTATTGATTAAGGAGATTTCCCAAAATAGTTTTTTCTTTTAGTACAAATCTTTTTTAAGATACATAGTTAAAATGCATATAAGTAAATAGCATTATCTTTGCAAAATGAAAGAACTTTTAAATTTTATTCCGGAATGCAATGCATTGTTTCTGAAAAACATTGTTTTATGTTAATGAGAAAAACCAGACAGTATAATTGGTTGGAACATAAAGTCAGTGAAGCCAAAGTTCTGAGTTTATCTGAGGAAACAACTTTTTTCAGTAATCTGAGACCAGCTATTCAAGAGCTATCTCACAAACCATGCCATTGTCATGATACAGACATTGCTGATCACACTGTCATGCACGTCCGTGTGAAGAGACCACCAAACAGGCTTTGTGTGAGCAATAAAGCTTTTTAATCACCTGGGTGCAGGCGGGCTGAGTCCGAAGAGTCAGCAAAGGGAGATAAGGGTAGCGCCGTTTTATAGGATTTGGGTAGGTAAAGGAAAATTACAGCCAAAGGGATGTTTTCTCTGGCGGGCAGGAGTCGGGGTCACAAGGTGCTCAGTGGGGGAGCTTTTTGAGCCAGGATGAGCCAGGAAAAGGACTTTCACAAGGTAATGTCATCATTTAAGGCAAGGACCGGTCATTTTCACTTCTTTTGTGGTGGAATGTCATCAGTTAAGGCAGGTGTAGGGCATTTTCACTTATTTTGTGATTATTCAGTTACTTCAGGCCATCTGGGTGTATACGTGCAAGTCACAGGGGATGCGATGGCTTGGGTTGGACTCAGAGGCCTGACACACACAACATAAACCCATAAACCCTGCTTAAAAAACAGCCAGAAGTTCATGTTTTTTTGGTGTTTGTTCACTTATTTTCTCATTACCTGAAATGTCATATATCCATTAATACCATAGATTTTTTTAAAAGCTAAATGTTTGTAACTATAAGTAACAGTGAAGATTATTGATAGCATTTGTTTTGTTAGAAAAGATTAAAAAGAAACACCATGTAGGACAAACTGAAAAACCAAGGTGGTAGAAAATAGGAACAACATAACATTAATTAGAATAAATGTAAATAGATTAAATTTACCAATTAAAAGATAAAGCTTAGCAGATTATATTTGTAAAAATCTAGATAACAGTATATACTGTTTAGAGCCACACCTCAGACTTAAGGACATAAACAAATTTAAAGGATGAGAAAGATATATCTTGCAAATACCAAGAAAAAAAATAAAGCTGTTGTAACTGTATATTAGTATCAGATAAAGTAGATTTGAAGATAGAAAGCATTATTTGGTAAGCTGTAGTTTACCAAGCATATATTTTTAATATGTATACACTTATTAATAGCATCACAATAACTGAAGGAAACTAATAGAACTGAAAGGAAAATAAATCCATTGACATACTCAGACATTTTAACGACAGTCAGCAAAGATGCAGACGATCTGAGCAACACAATTAACAAGCTTGACCTAAAGGACATTTATAGGTTCTTAATTCACCAATTGGAGAACATACATTTTTCTCAAACATGGAAGGGTTAAAAAATTGATATTCTAGGACAGGATTCTGCAAACCTTTTCTATGACGGGTCAGATAGTAAATATTTTAGGTTTTGTGGACCAGGAGCCAAAATTGAGGATATTATATAGGTATTATATAACAAGAGGAAAATCAGATTTCCAAAATATTTTTATTGACAAAATTTAAAATTTGATTTATGAACACTGAAATTGGAATTTTATGTAATTTCAAATAACAAAATCTCATTCTTTTGATTTTTTTCTTCTGAACCACTTAAAACCATTCTCAGTTTGTGGGCCATAGAAAAGTAGGTGACAGGTCAGATTTGGCTCACAGGCCATAGCTTGCCGATCCTGTTCTAGGACATAAATAAAAAACAGATTTCCAGTGTCATGTTTTATGATTATAGACCATGATCTCTGAACACGGTGCAACTGGGTTAGAAGTTAATAATGAAAAGATAACAGATCCCTGTCTGTTTTTGTTTTTTGTCTTGTGACCGAGTTTCACTCTCGTTGCCCAGGCTGGAGTGCAATGGCGCTCACTGCAACCTCTGCCTCCCGGGTTCAAGCGATTCTCCTGTCCCAGTCTCATGAGTAGCTGGGATTACAGGAGCCCGCCACTACACCTGGCTAATTTTTGGTATTTTTAGTAGACATAGGGTTTCACCATGTTGGCTGGGCCAGCCTCGAACTCCTGACCTCAGGTGATCCACCTGCCACAGCCTCCCAAAGTGCTGGGACTACAGGCGTGAGCCACCGCGCCCGGCCTGTTTAGACATTTTTAAATATGTTGTTAAATAGCTCATGATTTAAAGAATATATTTAATAGACATTTATAAAACCCTAGATATAAATTATAATGAAAACATTATGCTGACAAAAAGAGTCAAACTCTGTAAAATATTTAAAGAGATTTATTCTGAGCCCTTTATGAGTGACCATGGCCCGTGACACAGTCCTCAGGAAGTCCTGAGAACATGTGCCCAAGGTGGTCGGGCCACAGATTGGTTTCATACGCTTTGGAGAGGCTTGAGACATCAATCAAATACATTTAAGAAATACATTGCTTTGGTCCAGAAAGGCAGAATAACTCAAAGGGGGTCCGGGAGGTTCCAGGCTATGGTGAATTTAAGTATTTTCTGGTTGACAATTGGTTGAGTTTGTCTGAAGACCCGGGATTGATAGGAAGGTAATACTCAGGTTAAAATAAAGATTGTGCAGCCCAAAGTTATTTTCAAGTCTTTTTGTGGATGTCGTTAGAGACAGTAGGATGACAAATGTTTCCTATTCAGATTTTAGATAGTCTCTTTAGAATTGGGAGGGGTCTGGAAGAAAAAGATCTAGCGACATTAGTAGAGATTCTTTACCGATGCAAACTTTTCCCCACAAGAAACAGCTTTGCAGGGCCATTTCAAAATATGGCAAAGAAGCATGTTTTGGGGTAAAATATTTTGATTTTCTTCTTTGTCTTGTAATGTTATGCCAGAGTCAGGTTGGAAAGTAAATCGTGATATATAGGGTTAAATAAAACCCAGCCTGTCTGATGACAATTTATGATTTGTAGGGCATGCCTCCCAAGACGCCTGAGATAGGAATTTGGACAAGGTAAAAAAAAAAAATCAAGAGTTTTTTCCTTAATTATATACCAGAATTTGTGAGATATGCTTCAAGTGGTGCTGTGAGATAAATGTGTATCCTTAATTACTTATATTAGCAATAAAACTGTGATCATTGGTCAGATAGGTATTTATCTTAAAACATTATTAATTGAACAGGAGAGTAAATCCAATGAAAGAAAAAGTAAGAAGTAATAAAAATGAAAGTGAAAATTAGTACTATAGAGAAAAAATGATAAGGTAGAGATCAACAAATCCAAAAATTTGTTCTTTGGAAACAAATCAACAAAATAGACAAATTGCTTGCAAAACTGATCAAGAGAAGAAAAGAGAACACAGAAATAATTTTATGAATGAAAAGTTGGGCATAGCTATAAATAGAGATTACAAGGTAACCAAACGTAATTATAAGATGCATAGGTAGTTCAATGGGGGAAAGATAATCTGTTCAACAAATGGTGCTTAAACAACTGAATTATCTGTGTTTTTTAAAAAGAAAACCTTGATTCTCCCTCACACCCTGTGTAAAAATTAACTCTAGATGAATCATAGACAGAAGTGATACGGCTCCAGTAAGTGGAGGAACACCAGGGTTCTTAGTCCTCAAGCCAGTTTAGATAAAATGACCCGGACACATGTGGAGTGGTTTTAAGGAGTGGAGAGTTTAATAGACAAGAAGGAAGAGACTCCCCCATACAGAGATAGAGGGAGAGGAGGCTCCAAAGCTGAAAGAGGAGGTCACCAAGTGCACTGGATACCAGCCAGGTCTATATGCAGAGGCTGGAGGAGGTGTCTGATTTGTATAGGGCTCAGGGGATTGATTTGACCAGGCATGTCATTCAAGTAGCCCAGGGAAAACGCTGGCCCTCCCACCCTAGCCTTTTAATATGCAAATGCAGGGCGCCAAGAATGTTCTACTGGGGATACGTGAGGACAGCCATGTTGCCAGGAACACCTGGGACAAGGGCAAGAAGGCTGCAGGAATTGCCATGTTGGGTGGACCCAGTTTCTAATGGCCTTCATTTGCATATCAAAGATTGCCAGCCTGGCTTTAAGAAATTTACAGGCTCAGGCCTGTAATCCCAGCTCTCAGGGAGGCAGAGGCGGGAGGATAGCTTGAGCCCAGGAGTTCGAGACCTGCCTGGGCAACATAGCAAGACCCCATTCTCCACAAAAATGTTTAGAAAAAAAGAACAACTTCCCAGGACCCCTTTTCCTCTCTGCCTAAAATAATTTTTCAATAACTCCTACAACATAAGTGTAAAAGCTAAACTTCTAGAAGTCTTTGCAGCCTGGGGCTAAACAAAGATTTCTTGAATTGGATACAGAAAGCATGATCCATAAAAGAAAAAACTTGATATTGGACTTAATTGAAATGTAACGATACGAAGTCACAATTAGGAAAAATAAGATTTGGTGTTCTATTACACAGTAGAGTAAGTATAGCAAATAACAGAGCATATTTCAAGATTGCTAGAAGAGAAAATTTTGAGTATTGTTACCACAAAGAAATGATAAATGTTTTTTGTTTTTGTTTTTGTTTTTTTGAGGCAGAGTCTCGCTCTGTCACCCAGGCTGGAGTGCAGTGACTTGATCTCGGGCTCACTGCAAGCTCTGCCTCCCGGGTTCACGCCATTCTCCTGCCTCAGCCTCCCGAGTAGCTGGGACTACAGGCACCTGCCACCATGCCCAGCTAATTTTTTTTTTTTGTTTTTGTATTTTTACTAGAGACGGGGTTTCACTGTGTTAGCCAGGATGGTCTCCATCTCCTGACCTCGTGGTCCGCCTGCCTCAGCCTCCCAAAGTGCTGGGATTGCAGGCGTGAGCCACTGGGCCCGGCCGAAATGATAAATGTTTAAAGAGATATGGTATTAACTCTGATTTGATCATTATACTGTGTGTTCATGCATTATACTATGTATACATATATACCCTTGTCATACATATATACATTTATTATGGGCCAGTTATAAATTAATTCTTTTCGATTTAAACTTCTTCTCTTTGGAAGATACCATTTAAAAAATGAAAAGGCGGGCCGGGCGCGGTGGCTCAAGCCTGTAATCCCAGCACTTTGGGAGGCTGAGACGGGCGGATCACGAGGTCAGGAGATCGAGACTATCCTGGCTAACACGGTGAAACCCCGTCTTTACTGAAAAATACAAAAAAATAGCGGGGCGAAGTGGCGGGTGCCTGTAGTCCCAGCTACTCGGGAGGCTGAGGCAGGAGAATGGTGTAAACCCGGGAGGCAGAGCTTGCAGTGAGCCGAGATTGCGCCACTGCGCTCCAGCTTGGGAGACAGAGAAAGACTCCGTCTCAAAAAAAAAAAAGAAAATGAAAAGGCAAACCAAAGACTGGGAGAAAATATTTGAAATACACATATCTGATAAAGGATTATATCTAGAATTTATAGAGAAATTTTATGGCAGAAGGTGAAAACTGGTATTTACTATATATATTTTAAATATATTGGCCGGGCGCGGTGGCTCAAGCCTGTAATCCCAGCACTTTGGGAGGCCGAGACGGGCGGATCACGAGGTCAGGAGATCGAGACCATCCTGGCTAACACGGTGAAACCCCGTCTCTACTAAAAAATACAAAAAACTAGCCGGGCGCAGTGGCGGGCGCCTGTAGTCCCAGCTACTCGGGAGGCTGAGGCAGGAGAATGGCGGGAACCCGGGAGGCGGAGCTTGCAGTGAGCTGAGATCCGGCCACTGCACTCCAGCCTGGGCGACAGAGCGAGACTCCGTCTCAAAAAAAAAA